>NC_091505.1:3207833-3360468 GCF_947461875.1 Haliaeetus albicilla | reverse complement strand
CACTGTGCTGTCCAGACACTCTTAACTTTCCATGCATTGACAGATTACTACTTGAGTAGCACACTCTGTATTGTGGAAAGATTGCTTCTTTGCCCACAAACAAAGCTGAATGTGTTGCTTTGGAAAGCCGTTGTTGGGACACTCTTTTCATGAGCTGCCACTAATCCTGAAGGATTTCTTAGGCATTTATTTTGTTCAAGAGGAAAAAATCGTTCCTTAATTTGAATGCTATAGCATTTGTTACTGTGTTTAGTTCCCAAGAAACAGTAAGAATGTGGAGTAGTGTTTTTCAGAGATACAATATTGAGAGCACAAAGAATTGATGGTCCCATGTAGTTTACAGCTGTTCAGAGTCAGCCTAATGCTTATCTTTGAGAATTGTCTAGATTGTTTCTTCTCATTATTCCTTTTCTTTTTCCTACTGCATGTTCTCACATTTCCTTCATTCCATCTATCATCCATTTTGCTGCTTGTTGTGCCATCTCCATTCTTGTCTTCCTGTCCCTTTTTTGACAAATATTATATTTATAGGATAGCTTCTGTTACGATGCACGAATCTTTGCTACGTAGTCCCTATGTGGTACATGAGCATACGTGTTTGTGCTAACGTGCTTTGGCCATGAGTTATGCTGTCTTCTACTCATAACACCTCATTAGTAGTAGAGGCCATAGCTCTTCACATTCATTTGAATCTCAGGTAAGATGAAGCCCCCTTCTCTAGAACAACACTGTTTTCCACTGACTTCTATTGGTCTGGCAGCCTCAGCATTTTAAAAGTGCTGCTGCATCTCATCTGTTTAAACAACTTTAAGCAGCTGTGCTGAGCCTATTTCTCTTACATTTAGTACAGTCTCAGCATTCACTTGATAATTCCTACATCATTAGGTCTGTGAGTTTTTATTCAGACACACAGCTATTTTAATTGTTTAATTGTTTCCAGATACACTGCTACAATTAGAGGATGCTATCCATTTACAATAATAATAATAATAACAACATACACTTCAAAAGTTTGGGAGTTCAGGTTTGCTTATGGATAGAAAGGGCAGTGAGCTCTTCCATTCAGCTTCTGAAACATTTTACTCATTATACAGGTAAGAGTTCAAATTACATTTCCTGTGGTGATGATTTTTGAGTGGTTTTGTTCCACTGAAGAGCATAACCAAATTAAAACTTAGACTAATATTCTTAGGTTTTTTCCACATACATAGGCTAAATATTTTATCATAATTACCTTTCTTTCAGATGATGGTCCTCTAACATGAAGCCTAGACTTTACTGATGGAAAGATGGTGCAAAGAAAGAATTTTGAAGGTGAACCCTTAGTTTCTCTCCCCAGGTTAAGCTATCTTCTCAGTTCTAATAATCACACACACAGAGGACCATTGCTTCTGATAAAGTGGAATTTTGATTGAAAAAGTCTGACCCACAGAATGCTCTCAGTTAACTACACCTGTGCAATGCCAGGAGTAGCCAAGTTCTCTTTCCCGTAATTTCTAAATAACTGCGAAACACATAAATTCCTAGCCTTGACCTTTTTGTGCATTCCATACAATTTTGGCATAGGAACACAGTTGCCTCAAGCCCAGACTTGTGTTGCAGTCTAACAGATCATGGGTAGAATGATGCAAATGTTCTGTGCACTTGCACATTTATATCCATTTCTTCAGGGACCATAAAGCAGGATTTTGTATGTTTTAATATACAACTTAACTTTTTCCCGTAAGCATGTAATTTCAAGGCCATTTGTCTCAGATGGTTATTCATGTCTCTGAACATGTGTAGTTGGATTGCATCTTGTTAACATTGGCCCTCTCGTTTAAAGTCTGGAACTGCTACACGTAAGGTTTCAACAGAGGCAGAGTATGCAGGATATAACAGAGACATATGGAACCTCATTCCTGCATCCAGTTTCTTAGCAATTGAGAGGTTTTTTAGTTCGTAAAACTTGGAGATGAAGATAGTTGAACCTGCACGTTCCCTAAACAGGAATTAAGTTCTTTCAGTTGGATGGAATTATACCAGTTAAAGACAATTTCAACAATATATGATCAATCCAGTTTTAAAACGGTGACTCCAAATCTTTGGCTGGGTAAGATGCTAATTCTTGAATTGCTTACATTAAAGAGGCCAAAACCTTTGAAATTCAAATATTGAAGAGTAGGTTGGAGCAAGGTGTTTGGGGTCCTTTTTCCCTTTTCCTTTGAAGGAAATAGCAGAGGTATTTATGAAAATAAGCTGCAACAGTGCTTGGGATAAATTGTTAAATATTGCCTTAAAGAATGCAACTTAAAACTTTGACCCTTTTTAAAAATAATTAAGTGGTGAGGTGGATTTGCAATATCTTGATCCACTTCCCAACACAGTAAGGAGAACTGGTTGCTGAACTATGAACAAATTTGCTACCCGTATATCTCCATCTGTAAGGATTTCCTTGGTTGCTGAACAAAGCAAAAGCTCAGTTTTAGCACTTTTCTGTGCAGATCCCTGTGCTAGTCCTGCTGCAGTCCTGATAGGGATGTTCTATAGAGGGTGGTAATGAGCTGATGTAAAATTTAACATGATCAATGATGAGATGAGAAGAGAGCATTGCCTCTGAGAATCATTTTGGGAGTGATTTAGGATGGAAAAATTGGAAATCTCTTTAGTAAGGATATGCATTTATAAGCAATAGATCCCCGTAGTAGATTCTTAGGTAGCTGTATGTCTCTGATACAGTCAAGGCATGGCTTTTTGACTTAACAGGGGATCATAGGAAACAGAGGTGAAGAGAATGACTATGACTAGAGGAAAACTTGACTGTAATTCTTGATCAGATTTCTGACAGAAAAGCTGAAGCTGTAAAGACAGATCTGCTATTTTGAATAACCTCAAATGTAATGGTTCTTGGCTAAATAACAACATCTGATTCCACTTCTTCTAAGCAGTGCTTGCTTCATTTAAGTAACCTTAAAAAAGCACAGCCCAGCAAATCCTTATGCCAGCATGTGTGTCATCAGAAGTTAACAGATAAAACTTTACAGTTGGCTGTGCATCTGTGATGTATTTGGATCATAAACATTCTTTATCTAAAGTGAGAGGCACATAGATTTGGGCCATCCTGATGACAAACTTGAATGACATTCTAGAAGTTTAAATTCAGTTTGGGTGGAAAGTATAGATTAAAATGAAGTGACGTAAACAGGAACCTGGTACAGTCAAACTAAAAGAAACAGCATAAAAATGTGTTGGGTTTTTTTGGCTTTTGTGGGGGTTTTGTTGTTGTTAGTTTTTTTGTTGTTGTTGGTTTTGGTTTTGGTTTTTTTAAGTGTAACTGAAGTCTTCTGATACCATTCAGAATAGGAAATTTCTACTTCCAAAGCCTGAAACAAAAGACATAGGAAAAAAAACCTCGTAGATGGCAGTACGCTTGCCTAAGTCTCTGTAATCTCTTTACATGACAGCAGTACAGATACACCCTTCACGGCTCTCCACAAACAACTATGCATTGAAATACATGTGTTAGCTGTATCGTTTTTTAGTATCATCTTGTGATGAAAAAAGCTGTATAAACGAATGAGAAGACTGGTCATTTAAGTCTTTGTGGGGAGGAAAAAGTAGTTTGATATTTGATAACTCATACTGTAGTTAATAAATGATACCCATTTAATATCAACTGAACAGATTAACTTGTTCACTGGCTAAGAAGAAAACAGTGCTGGCTTTCATTTGTGTCCTGAGAATCAAGTAAGAGATGCTGTTGGTTTATGCTGATCAGTGAAGAGGAAAGTGAATACTTGTGTATGGTAATCAGGGTTTAAGTATCTTTTAAAGTTTATATGAACACAGATGTTCTTCAGTTGAATTACAAGATCTTTTTAAGAAAAACAAAAAAGACTGTGCAGGTTAAAAGGAGACAGAGAAGCCGCTTTGAAGGTAAAAATATTCTATTTAATGTCCTGCCTGTACTCACTGCATCTGTCTATTTCTCTGCAGGGCATCACACCTACACAGTGTAGGTATGTAGGAAAGTTTGGTTTATTGTGCCATGCTCAATTACAAAAATCAGTTAAGTCTTATGTAACCTATTTGGACAGCGTGTGCATAGCACAAACCACATCTTATGTCTTTTGCAAGTTGATTAGGTTAGCATTTTGTCCTCAATTTCTTTTATACATTTTTCTTTGGAGTAGGCTGGTACTTGCTGCCATTGAACTATAGTCTTATTTTTGTTGTCTTACTTCTGGACTAATGTTAGCTTTAAGTTTTTTACATGTTTTTAAATGTCTCGAGTGCTTTGGTACTCCTTTCTCTCTTGCTGCCTCATGTATATTTGTATTTGCTTTGCATGTACTTGCTTTGAATTTGACTTTTTTCCCTGTAGGTATTATAGAAAGCATGACCTCAGTTCTTTTGGCTTGTTCTGTTAATAGCATACCTGAATACTTGGCAAAACCCCATCATTCAATGAATGCTGAACAGCTCCAGGTTTCTTTGGGTAGCCAAAGGAAATATAAAATTAATTAGCAACATAATTTAGGTCTTTACCTGCCTTGTAAAAGTCCACAAATGTTTGTACTATTTAGAGGCTTCTGGCTAAGATCCTGTTCTCCTGTTTGAGGGTATCAAATGTTGAAATTCAGCTGAATTGCCGAAAAGTTGACAATTAGTATTGGAGATTCTCCTAAAGTCTTTCACCATTTTACACATTCATGTGCAAGTCAAACTGCTTTTGAAGTGAAGTAGCTGCTAAAAAGGAAAGCTTTTTTTATTAAAAATAGCATTTTAATACCTTGAGTGATGTTTTCCTAGCTGAGGACGATGGGCTACCTTGGAATTTCATCTGTTTTTTTGTGTTGGGTTACTTTTTGGCACTGATTGTTTTCAGTACACAAAAAAAGGGAAGAGAATTCCAATGGAGTTGCAATATGTTGAAAACACTTTAAAATCCATTTTTTATTAATTTATAACTATTAGCCATTAATCTAAATCTAATTGTTTCCTATATAATATATACATGCCAGTGCAAAAATAATTCTTAAATATATCCATTGTGTGAAAAGAAACTGTAAAATCTAAGCCATTAATCACAAGTGTCTTTGAAAAGGCAATACAGCAGTGTTATTGTTAATGATGTGACGTATACACGAGTTGCATTGTATTGTATGGCTGTATAATTATGTATGAATGTAAACACTGTTGCCGTACTATCATTCATTTCCATATCATTCAGAAAGAATTCTACCTGAGAAGGGTGTTCTTCTCTTATGGGGGCAAGCGCTAGATTGGGACCACTTGGCCGTAATGTTACAGATCTATGTAATACAACTAAATTGTGGATGGAACAGTTGGAAAAATGAAGTGATATAACTGAACAATTTCTCATTAAAGACAATTTTACTTTAAACTGGCTGATAATCTAAGAAATGGACATGATTATGAAAGGATAAAGGCTACTGAAAACTCTGCTTTCCAAAGGAAACCATTAGGTAGGAATGAAAAACGTAATATTGAATATGAATTTATACATCACAGAAGATGTGTATAATAAAAAATAAAAATTATACACCAAAAGTAACTGAGACACCTGTCAAAGCATAAAGCATACATTCAGCATAAGAAATGCCATTCAGGCATACAATAATGGTATTTTGCTAAACGTTTGTACAGGTCAAAGCAAAGGGAAAAGAAATACGGGTAAATTACTTTGATGAATATATTTGTGCAAAACCACAATGTTAACAGGAAAGTCGCAGGCCTATCCACTTCTATTTCCTGCTGCCTCTTTCTGAAGGGACAGGGTTGCCATGCTGCATAGCCCAAGGCATGAAGTGCTGCTGGGGATTATATTTTAATCTGAAGCCTATGGAGCCAAGTAGTTTGGAGTAAGAGCATACAAATTCTTTTCTGCTCACTGCCGGCCCATTGTGTGTGGGATAATGCCAACTGTGAAGCTGGGCTGGCTAGAAGTCATGGTGCCATTTTTTTATGTGCTGTCAGAACGCTCCTTTGTGAGGATGGAAGATGACATAATCTCTTCTTTTTCAGCAGCCTGGATGGTGCAGAGTAGACAGAGCAACTGGTTAGCAATGCTTCTTTATGTGGAGTGTAACATTTCAGTGGATTGTAATAGAAATGTCAGTTAAGATAGTTATAAGAGGAGAATGGGTGGTGTTTACTGGGCAGAAAGAAGTGCAGGCATGGGTGGATGAAAGCATGAAGGTGAAAACATGGGTATGAGGCAGAGAAATATATTTGATGGTAATTTCACTGTAGATCAGAGGATTGAGTCCTCTGCTGTGCCTAGTGCTCCCACACTGTTTCAGTCAAGGGCCCTAATGCTATGTGTCTTTGTTGTCTGCCAGCTACAAGGAAAATGAATTCATTAATGTTTTCGAGGTGCTTTGATAGTATAGCAATAACCCAAAGTAGCAACAAGTCAGGAATACTTAGTTAGACTGAAAGGGAAAAATAAGGTACAACTGAGAGCAAAACTAGGTGGTCCTGTCTTTATTATGATGCTTGAACAGCAATCTGTTTTTTCTGTCAAGCCAACTTCTCTCTTTGAGAACAGCAGAATGAGTGTTTTTAATTACACAGCATTCAGGTTTCTCTTTCTTCCTCACCCTTTCCTTTTTTCCTTCACAGATTTTTAACAGGGAAAAAATGCCTTATCTTCTTTCAGGAGGAGGGAACAAAAGTGTGGGAATTTCTTCAGGGAAATGAGAGGGAGGGAAGCAGGAGTAATCGTATGTGTTGGGGGCAGAAAAAACACCTGTGAGATGTATCTTTTGGCACAAAATCCCTTCTCAGATCTTTCACGGATTATCTGAAAGAAATTAGACTGGAAGGCAAAAGTCCTTTTATGAGTCTGACAAATCACGCTTCATATTAGAGATCTACTGGAAACTCTTGCAAGCTTTATTCTTTCTTTCTTTGTTCTGGGATGTCTGTCACACTGAGTGTTAAAGAAATAACAGTTGTGTCATATGGGACATCAATAAGCTCATGTCTGCGAGGACAGATAACAAAAGTAATTGTTTTGTTGGTTTCTTTGTGTAAATGCAGCACTGACTTCAGACTACAGCCTTAAATAGAGTTCAGATTTTCCATGATACACATACCGTGTATAGCTTTGTAGGTGAAGCATGCATTATACATCACTTGTCAGTGATTACTTTCTCTTCTGTTTAAGTATTTATTTCAATAGAACTTCCTTTTTCTCCTCTTCTCTCCCTTCCCTATAGATGCCTTTATTTCAGCCTATTTATCTTTACATTTTACCTTTGTAAATATAAACCTGGTACTGGGACTGTAGAAACTGGTTCAGGAAAAAGTCATAAGAGCCTTTGCAGCCAAAGGTTTAAATTTAGTTTGCTCATTAAAGAAGAAAAAACCTGAAGATCTTTCTTTTGATACTAAAGCTCACTTTCTGAGCAATTCCCCAATTTTTGCCATTTTGTGACACCTCTCTTAGCTTTGGCAGTTAGGTACAGCACAACAGCTGTCATCCCTGATAGGCTTTACAGCTTCTGTCAGCTCTGTAGAGTTGTCACATGTCTCATATCAATGTAATTAATGTTGGTTAGTTTTGAAGGATAGAAAACTCTTTCATCAAATCAGGATTAGGCCAACGTATCCTTGCTGACCTGAACTATGATGTTTCACCCATTGTAACGATCGTTATATTAGAGACCAATGTTTGAACTTAACTTTGCAGCTATTTTTAAGAGTTGTAGAAGTTCAGTCTTATAAATTTGCCATCTAGTTTCAGCAACCCCCCTATTTTATGATAAAGTCTCAGAGGCCTGCAAAAGGAGAGATATATTTAGCAGGAGTGGCCTTAAGGCAGTGCAAATCAGTTGCAAAGCCTGAAGTAATGTGTAAGGAAAGTGGCCACTATCTTCATATCAAAGCCCAAGACAGGTAACCACTTCTTGTTAGGAGGAACACAGTGTTTACTCTGAGCATGAAATTTCAAAGAAATTGATAAATGTTGATAAGAATTCTAGGTTCTGCCTAAATTACACTTAACAGGGTTTCCTTCGGTTATGAAAACGACAGTCAATTCCTTCAGCAGTAATCACTCTGTGTCCTCTGTGCCTTTTCAACATCGTCGATTGCTCTGTGCTCACTCCAGAACTTCTGTGTCTTTGCAGGTAATGGGAGCTCCCAGAGGTGTTCGGCCACTTCTAAGAAATAAAGTCTTGGCAACAGACCCCTCAGCTGAAGGGATAATTTTATTAGCATCTTTCTGGGCTGTGTGTGTAGCGTGGAGTGGTATCTAGTACTGCTCCTAGCAGCTCCATTTGCAAGTGCCGTGTGTATATAGAGATAAAATTTAGTGAAGCTTGATAAAGCCACCTTTGTGAAAATGCACATACAAAGAATCTTATTGATTTACCCACATACTTAGCGAACAGAATGGAGGTCATTTGGAAATGCAAATTTGCCTCCATCTTATGTAATTTCCTCCTGCACTAGTTCTCTGCATGCATGGATTGCTCATTTACTTGGAAGTTCTTATTGCAGCCATAAAACTGGTTCAGTTGTCTTTTTGCCCTCATAAGGAAAAAGAGAGACAGTGCAACATGTGATAGTTCGCAGAATTTTGGAACATGCGTTTTCTGTCTGGATTGTTTTGTTGCGTATAAAATAACTAGCTTTTGTGAATGATGAATGCCTCAGTTTTTCATCTTGATGGGTTTATAAAGCTCGATTGACATTTCTCGTTTTATATCAGGCTCTGATTCTTGAATTTTGATGGGAGTTTGTCCCTTGGAGAAACTGATGGGAGAATCTGATTCTCTGTAGGCCCTTTGTGCTTACAGTTCATTTGTCTCTGTTAGTTTAAGTATTATTACCTGGGGTTTAGCTGATTTTTGTAGTGGTGTATCAAGATGATACAATGTTTCCTTTCTTTTAAAGTTCCTTAATCCTATTTTCAGGAAGAAATAGTTCAGACTTCATTATATTTCCTTGGCAGGGGACCGGTTTTAAATCAGGACATGTATCCAGACAGCAGATGGTCCATAAGATGCTGAGCAATAGCTGACTCAAGCCCTTTGCTAGGGTGACACACACTTTCTCAGTTCCCGTTTTCCTAGGTTGCATGGTAACTGAAAGGTCAGCCTTATTCCCTAAACAGTGGAAATCAAACGTAAGTTCACAATACTGAGTATTTTTCATTCATCAAATCCTTCAGGGCCCATTCATTCCTAGTGTACGTGTTCGGGCGTATCTTTAGTTTTCCATGATTGCTTTGTACAGCTGGACAGATGTGCGGTCTACGTGCAGCTGAGCCAGATGAACATCCAAAGCTATCCTGATGGTTCAACGTACAGTTTCAGCTTCCTTGCAAGAGAGTGGAATCTTCCAATATATGTATTTTTATTTGTTTGGTTTTGTTGAAGCAGGGTAATTAGGTGTATGTGGAAATGTGGAAAAAACCCTTTAAAGAAAGGTAGACCTGGTGGTATTCTACTACTGCTCATAGGACTACTTATAGGTAGCATTTGATTATCTGGCAAAAATGTCAGAGAATCTGTTTCCTTTTCTGACAAACTTAGCGACTGCTAGGATCAATGAAAACCAAGCTGAAGCGCTATATGATAAATAGCTCTTTTTATCTGCTTTAACACCAGTGTTTTCATATTGACTTATGTCGTACACAACTGTAAATGATTTGATAAAAAGATCTAGTGTATTCAGAGAGGCTTTGGAGTTCTTTTTAGGAGTTGTTTATGGTCACTTTTCTGTGGCCCTGATTCAGTAACTGATCCCTTTTTACTGAAATGTGTGTTTAGCATAAATTCATGTGTCTGCTATAGCCCTTTTAAAAAGATCTGTCTGCCCATTCTAGTTCTAGTGTTGGAGTCCCAACTTTAATGAAATATACAGCTGGCTAGAAAATGCATTACTTGCCTCTTCCATGAAAAATTTGGAGTTTTTCTTTTTGTTTGTTCCAGACCTGTCTATGTATGGTTCGGTTTAGATATAAATTTGCAAATTTATATGGAAGGCAGAAATGTGTCCATTTCCTTTGACCGAAATGGAAGATATTGATGTATGATAATGTTGCTGTTAAATTTTTGGTCAGCCACAGTGAGAAAAAATGAAACAAGTAAAAGGGTTGGTTTATGGTTAAGTACATGGATTATGTGTTCATAAAAGTAAATACCTTATGTTTATTCTCCATTGCAAATAGTATCAACACATACAAGCTGATTATCTTTGAAAAAATTTGTTACAGAGTGGCTCTGAAGTTTTTATCAGCATGTAAAGTTATGCTGATAAATGCGTTTGACGTCTGCTTGACTCAGCATGCCACTTGGCAAATCTCTTGTGTTTTATTCCTTGCAGTAATATGTAGGTGAACTACATTTGTTTGAATGTATTTTTGGTTGCTTTTAAAGTCAGAAAAACACTTATCCAGGTCTTGATTTAACTGCCTGTTGTTAGTAGTAACCCCCAAATGAAAAAGATAAGAGACAAGCAGTAATCATCTGTGACTTTTGGCATTCCATGAGGAAGATGTAAACTTGAAAAAAATGGCTTTACTCTTCTTTCTTGTCTTCTTAGTTTAAATGTATAATTTTATCAAAGTAAATATTGCAAAAATTAACAACATTTTCCATGTGAATGAATGTCCCCTATATTTTGAAACATTTTCTGTTTTGATTTTTCATCATAATTAACATTTAAGTGAAAAATCAGCGCTCTGCCTTGCTTCTCAGATATATTGAAATGGACAGTCTAGTGGAGATGCTATGGGAAGCATACATGTTCAATGCCAAACAAGTTATGTTCTCTTACTGGAAGTTCTCAGCTAAAAGTGGGTGCTCTTGAACACTGAAACCTCCCATGTATGCCTGGAGGGCCACTGCGAAGTCACTTTCAAGGCTTTAGTGAATGAAATAATGGGAAATCTTTCGGCAAAGGATTAGGAGTCATTGCACCTGGGTCTCTGCTGTCTTTTGGCCAGAGGTTGTCGCTTCAGCAGAAGGAAATTTGTGATTACACCTCCATTGTTCTAGTTTGTTCTGTATCTTTATGGAGATTCTTCCACTTTTGAGTGTTACCATAAATGAGGAACTTAAAAATTGGAGATAGGTCTGATACCCTGCCTTTTTAGTAGTAAAAATCTGCAAACAATGCTAGTGCATTCTATGTGCTAAATAACGTAAATGTGCATGAATCAGTGATGTACTCCCTGACAAGATTGCTGCATTCCCAGATGCTTTTCCAGGTTTGTATGGCTTGCAGCCCTATGTGGTACTTCATCAGGTGCCAGATGAAACGTCCCCGTGTTTTCTTTCTGTTTTAAATGCATTATCCCCCAGGTAAAGCAGCAATATTCAGTCTCCGATGATAGTGGGTCTCAATGACTTTTTGTTAACAGAAGACCATCTCTGCAGTTGCCTCTTATCTTCCTGCTCATTTCAGGCTGCTGTTACTCTGTTCTGACAGATCTATCATTCTCCTGTCAGAAGTCTTGGTGTCTTCTGGATGGTGGTCTTCTCTCCTTGGTCTTGTGAGCAGAAAACAGCAGTAATGTTTCTAAACCATGTTAGTCTTGTCTATGCCAAAGCAACAGTTGCCTATGTTTACCCAAAGTTTATTTCACTGCCTTGTAAATTACTTGTTTTAAACAGCTATGGTCTTTCAACAGTACAGACCAACTTAACTTTGCTGGAGATTCTCATCAGAATTTGGCCTGCTCTTTGTTTTTCATTTGGTCTAAAGTACAAGAGATCAGATTTTCAGAGAAATGGTAAACTTGTGTATATATGCACATATGTTTTCTTGCCAAAGTACTAATGATTAAAAAGACCTTTTCTGACAGCAGGAAAGTTTTCTGTTACATTTCTTCCTTTACACAAAAATATAGTATATCTTTTGTATTAGATTTACAGTTACCTGGGACTCCTAACAGAAACAAACTTCGGTGACAAGCTTCTTAAAAATGTACTTCTATTTCTACAGAGAAGCACTAGGAGACCCTGGTTCAGCGAGGTTTCCCGATTTCTACTGTAAAGAGTAAAATGCCATAAGGGCTGAAAATTGTGGGTCTTTTATCACTGGATAGCAAACAGGGGTGATGACCATCTCAGGACAAACATGTTACATCTGTGTAACTGAGTACAATTTTTTTGCCTATGTTCTGAAGGGAAACTGAATTGTCTAAATTCCCTGAGCCCCACTGCCTGTTTTTGATAGGGTCATGGCTGTTTATCACCCTTCTTAGGCTTAGCAACAGCAGATTGCTCTCTGTGCTGCTGTTACATTGATTATTGTTAATCTTCTTTTGTAATGAAGATATTAATAATCTTACATAAGTCTGTGATGGTTTTGGCAAACTTTTGCAAGGGTGTGACAGTCTACTTCACCTGGTCTATACTAATTCACTCCAACCTGAAGCACTGCAAGTGCTGGCAGTCCTCTGAAAAAATTTCAAAGTGCCGTTTCTTGTCTTCTGCTCTAGGCTTCTAACTCAGTCTATTTTCTTTTTGCTTGCAGGCCCTCTGTCTTGTATGTTAATGGTCTTCTGTTCCCTTAGAAGGGGAGCTGGATCCAAAACTCAGTCTGAATTCTTGGTCAGGTGTTATGCCTGGCGCTTCAGATGGCACAAGAGTGAAAAGCTGTATACTCTTAAAAGTGGCCATGGACTTAATACCATATTTTGATCCCAAGCTGTATAAGATATTTCCATCTACTTTTCAGTTTCCCAAGATTCTTACTGCATTCTCATTTTGTAGCTGTTGTGGGCATAGGGTTTTTTTTCTCTTACTTAGGGTTCCAGTAAAATGCTTCCCCAGCAAAGGGAGCAGAGATCCTTGGAACAATGTTTTTTCAAGACCTTCAGCATCCCATGCAAATACTGCTTTCCAGTGATGAGCTGAGGCCTGATGGAAGAGGTAAAAATAGAATAGATTTTTATAAATAGCTTTACTGTGATCTAGTTTGATTCCATCAGTAATTACTTAGACATTGCCAGGCTTTATGCATTAGGTAGTCTTATCTTCTTGAGAACAGGGCAGCCCTTCAGTATAACAACATAAGTGATTAATCCAGTGATACTGAACATAGTTAGATATCAACTTCTGATGTTTGAGACTGACATGCTCTTCCACACTGATCACAGATGTGGAAATGAGGCATGATGCTGTCCTGTTATTTGACTAGGCTTAAAGCAGCGATCCCACCAACAGAAGTCACTCAAAATACAGCTCGGTCCCATAATCAGTGGGAGAACAGATTCTGTGTCTCTGGATTATCTTGTCCTGTCATCTACACTGTGTTTTGAAATTCATAAATAACTTGCTTTATTATTACAATAAACATCTGGACGTGACTGAATAACAGTCAAAGATCCTAATAAATCTTCTTGCTTTCTACTGCTTTGGGTGGTGAAGGCCATGTTTTTCCTAAGTCCTTCTGTCCATTGGCTTTAAAGAGCAATTATGCTCAACAGGGACTGAAAAATACACTTTCCAAAGCTTGTAAAGACTTTAAGTAGACAGGTACATCGCACTTGTGCTACCTATTCTAGCCCTCTATGCTTCTGTAGGGGTGTATTGTAAGATCCCTTTTTACATGTCCTTTCCTTGTAAAAATCTTTTACTGTAAAATAGGAGATCATGTTCTAGTAAACATACCTGCTTCTTCCAAGTAACAAAGTCATTAAAAAGTCAATAGGCCTCTTATGTAACTCCAATTTAACTTGCCTTCCCTGTTCACCCTCTCTTCCATGCTGCTATATTGGAGCCAACACCCATATCCACTAAAGCAGGGTGTGCGTAGTAGCTCGGGGTCCCAGATGCTCTGCTCCAGAATGTATTTTTCCAGCAGCTTTGGATTTGCCTGGCTGGCTGCTTAGCTGGCCTCAGCTCAGGCATTTTGGCTGGCTTCAGTGCTGGCTGCTCTCTTAACTCCCTAAGGGTCTGATAATGGGGTCAGCTTGCTCCTTGAGATACCATTTGCCTTTTTAACTAGGCTCAGACTGAAAATAGTTTGCATTATTACACCAAACATATAGTCTAGTGAACTGTGGTTAATACTGGTAGTTATATATGTGTAGGGAAGGGGGAGAGCAAAGAAATCATCTGAGCTTCTTGCAGTTGGTGTGTATGTCAACATGTAGTCTTATTAGTGTGTCTAATTTCTAGACAGTACTGCTTGCTTCTGTAGTCGGGACTCCTGGGCTTTCGCTTAGTATGGCTGGCAGAGTACTGGGTTTGAATCCTGGTCTCAGCTTTCATCTAGCTACTGGTGAAAAGAACAGCATCAGCAGGAAAACTTTTTAAAAGGCTGACAGGAGCCTGTGACTTTGCTGGGTTACTGGCACCACTATTGCATGTTAGAAACCAAGAAACAGTTCTCCTGCTGTAACAGGACTGTGATAAATAAATTGTCAGCAACTCCCTATTCTTTCAGAAGTAGATCGTGTTACATCCAGATTCTGTCAATTTTTCTTTCTGCAAAATGCACACTCTGTATATACTCTATACGATACCTTTAGCTATACTGCTATACGTTAGTTTTTATCTTAAAGGAAATTTAAGTTTCTAGGGCTGGACACATGGACTAAATATGAATGAATGCAAGTGCTGACTGAGCCCTCAAAGAGCCTAGAGTGATAGCTGGCTGTTGTGTGCAATGCCTGATTTGTGTCAGTCAGAAGTCTAATTTTGGCATTTTTTTCAAAGATGTTGCGGAAATCTGTCAAGAGGCGGCTGTTTTGAATGGGTGACTGTCCAGCTCTGCTTCCCTCTCTCTGCTCTGGTGCACTCTGCCTGGCCCTTCTTAACAATTACCTCAAGAGTATTTACAGGCTCTGTCATAGAAACACATTGCATAAAGTCATGGATTGAGAGCTGAAGTCTAGTGTCTTTCTGGAAATGGGGGAGGCAGGAGAAGAGAGGAAGTGGAGTGTGTGTCAAGGAGCCACGCTGCCTGAAAACAGAGCAGCTGTGACTGGGGATTTGAAGTGAGCTACCAAAAGCTGCCTGTGAAGTTCCCTTTCTCCCTTGTGTATGGGGAAGGCAGGCCATGAGCCAGTGGGTCACAGAGAATTCAAGATTCATTGAGTCAGAAAGAGTAAGAGTGCATGACTTCTCACTCCTGCAGTTGTAGCCCTTACCTAGGAGTGAGGTTAATCAGTGAATAAAATCAGTCACGCTTGCACATTCTCTCTTGCTTGCTCTCTCATCCAACTATTTGATCTTCTTTCAAAACTTTACAAACAAGTGCCTTTTTTTAATGAGGGTAAAACTCATCAGCAAGAGAAGCATTACAGTCACTCATTTTAATGAATTACAGACCTGGTCAGAAATTATTCCATTGCGTTTTACTGTAGAAATACAAATCAGACTTAAGCTTCCTACACCTATGCTGTTTGTTCATGGAAAAAAACCCAAGCTTAATAATGGTATGATATTTGGTCTTCTGAAGTTCATATTTGTGTGTTTTGCAGAAAGACAAATTGACAGAAATTGAGTTTAGGAGAATCTACATCTGAAAAACTAAAGGGCTGAAATTGTGAGGAATTTCTGATTAAAATCAGTATTCTGGCCCTTACTGAAGATCCTGCTTCGGAATTTCCCTCATTCAGGTGTCATTCCATGTTTCTTTACAGTTAGCACTACCTATTCCAACTTCTAAAGGGATTTTTGTAAATGGGCCTGAGATTTGCATCTATCCTAGAGATATTTACTGCTTCACACCAACTTAAAAGTAAATTGTGGCATAAAGTAATCCAGTTGTTTGCCCAAGCTGGTTTTCAAGTTAATGAAGGAGCTTGGAAAGAACCCAGAACTCTGGATTTCTTCTGCACTCTTCATTTAGGTCTGCATTATCAATACCGTTATGATTTAAAACAGGGGAGAGGAAACTGTTGGCCAGATTGAGCTATGATGTAAATGGGTAAAATGAATTTGCATAGTCTGATGCACTGAGGGAACTGATGGTTCAATGATCAAACCCTTAAAATTGGAGAGGATATGTTAGGGAGAAGTTGATCCCAATTGTTATTCTTTCCGGTACAGTATATGGTCGGAAAATCTGTAGTCCCATGAATGAAAGCCTACTCTGGCACCCGCCCCAGCTAGGGGTGGAGATGGAACAAAAGGAAACTCCACATTTTATATATTCGGAGAGCCACTACAAAGGCAGAAAAATATTTTGATTCTGACTAAGTAAGGTCTCTGCACAGCTCAAATGATCTCCCAGGAATTACAAGCTATGCTGGAGAAATCTGGGAACAACTCTGAGAGGGTCATTGGTCCTTTTTCAGGCTAATAATTTCCAAATTGTTGCATTAACCTTTTTACCTTTATCTAAAGGTCAGCAGAGGTAACATGTTTGTGAAGATCTCCTATAAAAATACTTCTTTTTAATGGCTCGTTTTCCTCTCCTTAACATGGTATACTAGTTGGAAACATCTAGTCATAGGTTGGATAAAACCCCACTTCATATTCTCAACTCTCTGATCTTATTCCTTTCCATTTTTAAAGCTATTCTGGATAAGGTTCTACACTCTGTAAAATCAAAACTTATTAAGATTAAAAAGAACAGGCTTCAAGCATACAGATTAATCTTTTTTTAATATTAAAGTTACATCTAGCAAAGAACTACAACCTAATGGACGGAGAGTGAAATTCATTATCTTGAACTGCCTAACCCTTTGGGACTCTTTTTTTGAGGGGCTAAATTTTAAAGAAATCTGCTACATATCTGCTTTGGAAACTTTTCTATGTGGTCCAGCTCTGGAAAAACGCTGTTGGTTATGGATGGCTTTTCTTTTGTGCCTTTTTTTTTTAGTACAAGTGCTGTTGACTGGAGACTCATAAATGGAGACTTATCAGTTGCTTGTAATTTATAGCAGGTGAATGATTGCTCAGCACAAGTATGTTTAAAAGAATAAACAACATGACTTAAATATCAGTTATTCAAGATACCTATTATATGCTCAGCCAAGATCATCTTTTCTTGCCTTGTTTTTCCACTTTTTTTTTTTTTTTTTTTTTCTCAACTATAGTGTTGTGCTGGGCAAGGGATAGTGGAGTTCCTGAGCATTACACCCTCTGCTGCCTTTTCTTGCCAAGGAACAGCCCCTCCCTATCAAATGTTGCGGCAGTTTGATCCATCTAATACAGATGCGACATTGCCTTGTGGTTAGAGCACAGCACAGGTTCATTAATGCTTCCCCCCCACCTTGTTAGTCCTTGATATTGTTTGAACAACTATTTCAGGTTTCCCACGGTAAATATTTTCATCTTCTGAGGATGTTACGGAGTTTAAGTATCTGTGAAGGATTCACAAAACTGTAAAGAAAGACAATAAATGCAAAATCTTGGTAAATGTAGAAAGATTTTTCATAGATTTCTTTACATATCCCACTTTCTTTGGGAACTGCTGCTCTGTTCTCATTTACTAGATGTCAGTAATGTGAATAGCTTCACCGATTCTTCACCTAAACTGCAATATAGTCCTGCGAGCCAGCAGAAGGGTGCATTGATGGAGTATAAAACGCTTTTAGCTCCTGCAGGAGCTTCACCTAGTGCATGGAGATCACAGGTATGGTGGGACCTTGAGAGCGGGGCTCTTTCGAATAAAGCCAAACACCGGTCACAGTAAGCGTGGTTGGAGGCAGCGTTGGCAGCCTGGGTGAGTCCTCCTTAGGTGGTGTTGAGTGTCGACTCCATCAAGGCCTTTGCCGTGACGATGACTGTATGTTGTGCCTTGCCTGTCCTACGGATCTGAGCACAAGGGCCGATGCAGTTACTTTCCACAGCACTAGGAATAACCTCTTAAAATGTGAAGCTGTCAGTTTTTCTGGTTAGCAAGCTTGTCAGAGGACTACTGCAGTGTATGTTGCTTAGATATCCCGGCTGCTGGGATATCTGTCATACCTCTGCTCTCTGATTGAACTTTAGGAAGAACATTCATCAAAATTATTTCTTAACCAATGGAGCGGTGTGTGAGCTAAATGGGAGCCTGAAGCCAGCTTTCAATTAAAGCCAAGGGTAAATGTGAGATCTTTTCAAGGAAAAAAAGTAATCCCAACTGCCAGACGTCACACTGTTGATTATTGTTTAACTTTGAAATACATCCCACTGTTCTTTGACTGACAATGCCACCAGAATTAGGCTCGACAAGACAAAATGAGGCATAGTTTATAGTGTCTGCCCGCCTGTCTGGCTGTCTGGGCGAAGGAGCACTTCTGAGCAGCACCTGTCTGAGCATGGGAACACTTGCTTTATTGCTGCAGCTACAAAATGGCAGCTTCGCCACTCAGTCCCGCCTGGGAGCCCAGCCTTACACCTAGGGAATTTCTTTTTTTAAAGCTGGAGGATATTTTCTACCCATACTATGACAGTAAAGGCAGGATGTTTGCTGTCCGCTGGTAGTTATTATCTGGCAGTGTCAAGTGGAAAATACTAATAACATTAAAGGCTGCAAAATTATTATGTTTTAATAGGCCTTAACCTTTTGCAGTGTGACACACTTTTAATTCTTTGATTTCAAACAGCAAAGGCCAATTTTTCCCTGTTATGTTTTGTAAATTACAACAGCAATGGAGCCTTATTTATTTATTACTCCCATCGCTAACACGTACTTAATCTATAATCCAATTTTAGATCCCCCAAAAACCTGATTTCATTTACCTTATGGTTGCCACAGCAACTGTAGGACTTGACATTAATAAGATTAAGGAAGGAATTCCATTGCCTGAAGTGTTCATTCAAGAACTGGGAAAACCCTTCTAATAACAGAAATGTGTGATTGCCAACCAGCGGCCCATAAAACCAAAGGGTAGACATTTAGAGAGGAAAAGAGCAGGCTGGATGGGAGAGAAGAGCAGATCTGAAACACTGGGGAGGGAAAAGGGGAAAAGAGACGAAGTGAAACAAAACAACAGAAGGGAAGTGGGAGCTCTTGTGCTTAATCAGATGAGAGTTATAATTAGTCCTTAATTTCTATGCTGATAGGGAAATGGGAATAAGAGATGTTCCAGCAGGTCTGCCTCAAGGAGTAAAGCAAACCTAGGGGAGAAAATGGAAACAAAAAGATTTGGGGAAGGTTTCTAAATATGCCATGGGCTTTTTGTCTTTCAGGCTAAGTTTTACTTAGACAAGCCGCCTACTTTTCATCTCTTCCCTTTTCTGTCTGCCTACCAGAACTGCAGTATGCTCAGTTACCAATGAGAGAAGAAAAGATCGCAGTACCTTTCATAAAATTTTATGGAATTGCTGTTTGCTGTTTCGTTCTAAGCTAATTCACAGTTCAGCAGTCTAGTCTTTCTTGAAATACTCTGTAGCTGATTTCCCATAAGGAAACCTGCAAATTGTATAATAGGGACTTGATTCCCAGAAACTAATATTATGATCTCTTGTGCATAATACAGTCCTTAGAATTCCACATGTGGTTGAACTGGCCTCTTTTACAAAGACCTTGGTCTCGACTGAAGAACCCTGTGTGATGGAGACTTTGACACATTCCTTGGTAACCTGTCTTCACTGTTAAAAATTTCCATCTTGTTTCTAGTTTGAATATAGCTGACTTCCAGCATTTGATCTTCTTATACCTTTGCTAAGTTCAAGATGTCTTATCTTTCCCTTATAGAAGTAATTCTGAAAGACTGTGTTCAAATTGTTTCTTACATTTCTTTTTCTGTGATAAACTGAATAGATCAGGTTCTTTCGGGTCTTTTATTAGGTATATTTCCCTGATTATTTTTTTTTCCTCTTTAATTGTTAAAACTCCATTTTAAACATGGATGCTGGCCCAGTTTCTTGCACTTAGCCACAGTAGACAGCATTCTAGCCCACATTAGAGCAGAACTAAATTTACTTAAGAGCAGACTGCTTCAAAAAGCAAAGCAGCAATAAATAAACTATGATTGCGGGTCTGGAGAAACTGACATTTCACCATAATGTGGTGAAAGAGAGGAATGTTTGAACCTGTTTCTGTGAGTGACAGAATTATGTTGATAGCTTATTCAAACGCATGGTAGAGTCCTCCTAACAGCTGTGTTACCTGCCATGGCCAGGCCCCAGTCTCAGCCCCAGGGAGATCATCAACCATTCAGATCTCCGTGGAAAATTCAAGGGTCACGTTCAGTCTAGACCAAAAGAAAACTGTTGGGAAACATAAGCGTCTGCAAACATATTTAAGTACTGTTACGAAGAGGACAGGGACCAATTATTTTGATTAGGCAATAAGGCCAGAACAGAGAAGACTTAGGAAAAACTGTCTAAGAAGAGTTAGTCAATGCGGTAAGGTTCCAAGGGAGGTGACCAGACCCATCACTTGAGATATTCAAAGCTAAGCTTTGACACCCATCTTTTGGGGATAGTTTAGGGATAGTGAGGTCATTTCTGCTATGAAGCAGAATGATTGATTGGGTTGACCCAGCTGAGATTCCTTCCAAGCCTAACGATCCTGTGGTTCGCAGTCTGCCAGCATACCCGGTTAGGCACTCAGCTTCTCAAGCAACTTTCCAGAGATAAAATCTATTAATATAAAGTGTGTGTGTGTGTGTATACACACATATGTGTGCAACTCTAAGCACAGGGCAGCAAGTTATGTAACTGCTTGGGATCTATTTGTACATTGCAAGCAGTGTTTGAAAGGGCAACTCCCTGGCTGGCATTGCGCAGAACTCTGCTGTTTCATCTATGCTGCTACTGACTGTGCCACAGAACTAAACCCAAGGTAATTCTCCAAGAACATCCTGTATTTTCTTGCAATTCCAAGTTTCTGTCTGCATGCTCATGAATCTTCCTACCTCCCTTACATAGCAGGCATCACAGGGAGAAGTGTGAAATGTTAAGTGTTGTAGGAGGTATTTTGAGACATTCCGCTTACCTCTTATTTTCTTAAATATCCCCAGTGTTCTCCTGAACTTAAGTACACATCTTCATACTGGCAGGTGCTCAGAAGAGTGTGTTTGGATCTGACTTGCTCAGAATGCTTCTGTGCTACAGGCTTCAGGAGCCTATCTTTGAAATGAAAGTACTGTGAAAGTGGCTGTGAGCTTCTAGAAGATATCCTTCCTTCTCCTGCTTAAGGATGTCACTCCTAGGGAACCGGTTGTAGAATATTGATCTAGGACTGCAGGATTTTTGGCAGTTCACCACTTTAGTAAAAGGAAGAAAAGAGAATCAGTTTAAGGAGGAAAGGAAGGAAAAAGATACATTACTTTTTTGAAAGTAAAAATCAGGTGCTGAAGTTCATTTTCTATCAGGTTCAGTATATCTAGGAAGGTTTGAAGTCCTGTTAATACTGAATTATTTCTGTGGCTTCATTCAACAGTATCTTAAATTCCTGGATTTTTAGAAGTTGGACTTCGAATAGTTTGTTTTTCAATAGATCCTTTGCAAGTCTGTCTTGGTGTTATTCCACATGACTGGGTGGAAGGTGGGTAACTACCTTTCAGCATGATCATTCTTTGGCTGCACATTTTAACAGACGCCTTCTAACTGAAGAAAACCACGATAGCCGCAGAAGTTATTTTCATGACCAGCACAGTAGTTACTCAGGACATGCATGTACACATGCTGACATTTACAAGCACAAGGAGTAGAGATGGTTGACTCTAATGAGGTACAGTTCCTTAAAAACCTGATGGCCAGACCTTTAATTTGAAAACATTACTTTTTCTGCTGATGTTTATGCTGCTAACTTTCTGTGTTCCATTACGTAGTAAAGTGAGACTAGCCTAATACCTTATAAATACCTTATACCGGCCTGTACAAGCTGATGGTGTAGAGAAATCTTTAGTCTTCATGAAATGAGTTTAGATGGGCCGAATCACAGAACTTGAGCTCAGAAATGTTTGGCTGGTGCTCAAGACCAGCATCTTTGTACTCAGTTACATTCTAGTTACAAACCTTAAGTATAACTCAAGCCCTGAACGTGGCGGGGTTGAGAGTGGTGGTGTGTCTCCTCATCATGCTTTGGTCATGTGAAAATCACTCCAGTAAATAAATACTGCCATTCTGTTTCTCGCGAAGTGCTAGTTAAACAGCTTGAGTGTAAGAAAGAGGTAAATGCATCCATCTGAACTTTAGGTCACAAGTACATTACAGATCTGTTGAATCCATGCCTCTGCAAAAAAAAAAGTTAATTTTTTTCCTCATTTTCAAAACACTTTGTATATATTACCTAATATTGTCTCTCTCTGCTTTTGAAAACCAATCAGTTTAGTGCAGAGACAGAAGAATAAAGGAAGTGCTTTTGTAAACCTTGACTATCGTCTGCCATCTGGACAAGTCTAGGACAAAATAAAATCTGAGGCTTGGACACTGATCCAGTGCTTTGTACCAGAGCTGAGTTCAGTTGCCTAAAGATAAATGTACGCAAACATTATTTGACTATGTTATTGTTACTGTTTGTCCTGTAAATAGTGCCAATGAATACTTATCATAACATGAAATGTAATAAAAATAAACAATGTGTACTGTTTATTTTTCAGCTTCTAAAACAAAAAATCACAATCACAGAATCTAACCAATCTGACAGATTCTCCTTTAAACATACAATTTTATTATTAATTCAGGATTGTTCACTAAGTTAGTATATATCATGCTGGTGAGTCAGAGCAAGATCACCTTCTCTTTGCTTGGGGATCCTACCTCCGTCAACTGAAAACAGTGTTCTTGGTCTGCAAATGGTGGTGAGATCTTTTAAATTCAAGAGATGAACAGTATGCTGAGGATATGGTACAGAGCCCCAGTGAAAGCTTCATTACACTGAACTAATACACTACCCTAGCTGTAGCTCTCCCCTCTGTCCTGTTTCATCAAGACTAAAGAGGAAATTCAAATTTTAATACACCGCTCCATTACAATGGCATAAATGCTGAATAATCCCCTTTATATCAGCTGAGTTACTGTGATGTAACCAACTGCAGACTGTAGGTGTGGTTTCCCTGAAGGTGCTCTTTTTTGTTCTTTTTTCTTTTTTTCTTCCAAATGTAGGAAAAGCATTATTGTGCTACTGATGGAGTATCTGTACAATGGAAATTTGCATCTATTTGTTCTCCAGCTCAGCAGAGCTGTGAGAAAACAGTAAATTGAAGTGAAAATTCTGAAATCCACATGATTTCTGGAAACTTTAAATACATTATTGCACTTAGACACCTTCAAAACAAGCTGGTTACAAAACTTCATATTGGGATTTTATGTTCTTGTTACACTGAAGCTACAAATATATATATGAAAAGGTCTGAGCTTATGTGGCTGTAATTCCACTCTGAAAGGAAGAGCAAAGAAGTAGTTTTTTCTGGTGGCAATTTTTAGAATCTTTTGGTCTTACATTATGTCAAATGAGATTTAAATATATTTGACTTGGCTTCTTTCACTTTGGTCCCCCAAACAATTACTAATTAAATCCCAGAATCCTGATAGAGTATGAGAGTACAGATGTCAAACTGATGATGTGCAGAGCACTTGAGTGATTTGTGGAGGAACAGAATCTAGCTTGTGACATTCTGTTTATGCTTATACTGCTATTTAGGGTTCACCTTAAAGATATTTTCAACCCTGTGTTTGCCAGCCATTGTTACTCTAAACCCCTTAGTTCAGCCTGTCTCTAGTATGAAACTTATTCCTCCCCTGGTTGCCTTGGAGCCAGTATTTTTCTGCAGGATGTTGGGGCTTTATCCAGTTGTAAAGCTCTTGGGCACAGGGAGTCTACCTGCAACAATCCTATAGGGCAGCTTCTGAATTCTGAACCTTTTCTGCTTCTTCCCATTTTTAAAGTACATAGAGAAAGGGCAGAAGGAAAGATGTACAGTTCTCTGACATAAGTTTTAGAACCATTCCCCAGAGTATAAAGTGTGATTTGAAGGACTTTGGTGCAGATTGCAATGTATGGTGTGGGCTGGACATGAGGCTGTTGTGGTTCAGTTGACTAAGGACAACCAGAAGTTCACCTCTGCATATCTGTATAAACAAATCCTCTCCTTTAAGCAGTACAGAAATGTTATTTATTTACTATATCTTTTCTTATGCTTTGACTTTTAAAAGGTGACTTTCTTTTAAAATAGCTTGGTCATTTGTCTTTCCAAAAGCATACATAATCACCTACAGCTAAAATTCCTGCATGTTAGAACCTATTGTGTACAAATATTTAATGTCACATCTCACATTAAGCAGTATTTCTTGGTTTGCCTTGAGTAGCTATTAGGATTTAGTGCTCTTATATGGGTATTGCAATTTCAGGCAGTGCCAGGAAAAAACTAATAACTCCTCTTTAGCAGAGCTTAGGTTTTAAAAGTTAATGAGGGACACTTGAAAACTGGCAGCTTTTCAGTCTGAGAAGAAAGAATAGGACTCAGTATGATGTAATGAAAAGGGGAAAAAAAATAGAAGGCCCTTCCTTCCATTTGTCCTACTCCCCATATGCTCTTTGCGAGTATGGAGCTGAAGGTGCGATGCTAGAGTAGTAGTAGTGGAAGGTCACTAATGTTCCCAGGTCTGTTTTCAAGCGTCTGACAAGAAATACAAGTTTACAAATGGGTTTGCAATGGTAGCAGAGGCAATAAGGGACACACAGGCATCTTCATTTTTCTTATCTTTTTTTTTGGTCATTTCCTGGATATATAGGAGGTAGTATTTATGTGTGGGTGTAACTTAAAATAAAATTAAAAACCCCCTCCAGTCTGGAAATGAAAACCAGCAGAGTTAAATCATAAATATTGTTTAGTCACTGCTGGACTGCCTGAAAATCACAGAAGTATCATAAAGTCCAATGGGAAAGGATTAAGAATATTAGTGGGAGAATTTCTGTAGGCTATAGAAGGGTTATTGCAGAGTTTTTACCAGGGATTATGAGCATTAATCTGTGGTTACATCTGCAATTTACAGACCCCCTGGGATTTTTTTCAGAATGTGGCCATACATTGATAATAAATCACAGCCATATGATTATTAAGACTTGTACTTTTGGCAAGGATGACGGAGCATTAGGAACCCTGTTCAGAGGTTAAGGCCCTTATTTGTTTTTATCTCCATCCTCTATCACCTTTTATTTTGGATACTTCCCAACAGATTTGTACCTTGTCTAATGTAAACAGCGGTATATAAGAGGGCAAAGTGCGTTATTTTTTAAAATTATTATTCTGCTGCCGTGATTGTTGCTAATGTAGCCCATGTTTAGCATTACATAACTGGTTTATGGACTCAAGAAAACCTACTGGAATGACATCTATCACAGTATTTTACCTAGGAGCAGGTAGAATTTACAGTTTTCCTGTACCAAAGAAAATTAGTCAAAGGCCTTAGTGGTCCATTTCATCTATTTTATGCTGAAAGACCTGTGATGGAGGACCTCAGAACAACTGGTTTCCTTTGCACTGGTATGCTGCTATCCAGGGTTTATCAGAGTAAATCAAGCCCCGCTCATGCTCGGCATTCCAGTGATGAGGGAGGAGAAGCATCGTGTGGGTGAGACAGTTTGTAAGTGCTTTGAGACTTCTGGATAAAAATATAACACTGGAAAAAGTGGTGCTCTAGGTTTAGAACCAGTCATCACATATTCATATGCATGAAAATGGGTGATACTAAATGTCAAGGAGAGCATCAACTGACTCCCACTGTGGTTACTTTCCCCAAGCTATCCTCATATGAGTTATATGACACTTTTATCAAAATATGTTTGCTGAAAAATGGTAAAAGTTTTTACCACAACTGTCAGAAAATGGTAGGAATTTAAAAATTTTCTCAGACTCTTGCAAAAAATTAACCAGCCCATTTTTCCTTAATTTCAGCTGCCAGCCCAAACATTTTGGCAGAACTTTAACAGCAAAATCTTTCCAGAACTCAACACTTTGTTGAAAGCCATGTTGAAAAATGAAATTTTTTTTCCTTAGAAATTACATTGCTCTGTAAGAAATTGTGAGGGGAAAATTTGATTACTAAGTAGGGAATTAAATGCTCCATTTTGGTTTTGTTATTTTCAGGCAACAGAGCTGGACAAATGCTCCATTTGATTTCAGTGGATTACCTTTAGGAATGCAATTAATCACAATCAGTTAAAGACTTGGATATAAAGTGCAGTCTTGGGCAGCTGAGGTTATTTCACTCAAAGTCTGGATTTTACGTTCTGGTTCCAGAATCTTCCTAGGTTTGTGATTTACCTGAAAATGGGCTGGGAAGTGTTACAAGTTGGTGTTGGGCTGTTCGCAAGCATGGCAGGCAAAACTGATAATTAATGTGAATTAATATTTTAATCTTTCTTCTTTCAAACCCAATACGCACCTTACTTTATCTTCCTGCTCTGTTGTATGAAAATACTTCGTAGATGCTATGAAAATACTTTTTAGACGCTATGAAAAGACAAATAAAGAGAAAGAAATCATAATTAAAATGTGATTTGTTACCCTTAGAAACATAATGACTGGATAAGCTTGTGAAAAATCTAAAATTAAGAAAAAACCCACTTGTCATCAACCACATTCTTGCCTTTAGAGAGTGAGAGGAATTAACTTTCTTATTTTATTTATTCTTACTTTATGTAACCTGATCCACTTCTCTTTAGATCTGGCTCATTTTGTTGGAATAAATCTTGTCTCTTAACTACTTAAGGCAAACTCATAACAACCTTTCTGTCATAACCAATGAGGAAATGAAAGCCAAACACTTCCACAAAAGGGACGGTAATTCTTTGGAGAGCAGCATCTGCATTTTACAGGTGGAACAATACACATCCAGTCTACATATACTATTTTTAATAAAAATTTAGGAGCATCAGAAACATGTGACCATGTATACAAAGGTCAAACGCACCTACATTTGTTACTGGAATTTTAAGGAGGTCTGTGATGGAGCCTATGCGTGCCTGGCTGTAATACAGCTGAATGGTGACTGTAGGACAAATCAGGTTTCGGTATGAAGAAGGATGTGTGGGGGAAGTCTGTAGACCTTCAGACTGGACTGGTGTGCTTACACGGTACCTAACAGATCTTAATTTCTTATCCAGTAAATAGGAAAAAGACTTCTGTATCTGAAGACTAATTTTTAGAGGAAGCCAGGAAGCATTGTCCTTATAAAGTGGGCCCAAGGCTCAGCTGTAAATCATTATAGCTCCCTTTAAATCAGTGAAGTTATGTCAATTCATAACAGCTGAGAATCTGTTACAACAAGAAAAAGACTTAGTAATTGCCACAGTCGTCTCGTAAAGAATCAATGAATAACAGATATTGTAATGACTATAGGACTGAAACTAGTTCGGAGTTTCCTGTAAGCTGCTCCCCAGTCTTCCCGGTCAGGCCGTAGCTTGACAGGAGCGATATGAAAACTGAGGACGGTGCTGAGTGCTCACCTTCCTCCGGGGCATGCCCATGTGAGTGGTGATCGGGGATTTACAGCAGCCTTTCGGACACCGGAGTGAGCAGTCAGCCCTGCAGTCAGCCAGTTTGGTTTGCTGCCTGGGGCGTGAGTGACCGTGAGAGTGTGGAAGGACAGCTTGATGCACTTGACAGTTATCTAAACTGATTTGGGTGGTTGAATGTGCTTTAGGGAGAAGGGACTGTAACTGTGGCTGATTCCTGCTTGGAGCAGTTTATGGGCTGAAACCTGTATACACTTGGGAAAACTAAATGGGATGATAGTCTTGTGGCTGCAGTACGAGTTGTAGTCAGGTATGAAATAAGAACTTGGGAGTCACCAAATCTCTTCCCAAGCCAATTGAAAATATATATATATACACATACGTTTCTCTGTGCTCTGTTCCCTCTGCACATGAACTATGTGTTACTTGCACATCTAGCCAACAGAGTACTTTGGGGAAAAAAAATAATTTATTTTTAAGATGCTTTTTATGATATCCAGTACTAGACTGCTTCCAGCTAGACTGAGATTTTGTGTGGCTTTCTCTCATTTTTTATTGAACCAAGCCAACTCTCCTATCACAGTGTTAGTTACTGAGAACCTTTTCCCTTGTTCCTTCTTAGTGATGTTCTCCTTGCAGGTGACTTTCAGTGCAGCACTTCAGAATGAATGGAAGGAGCCAGGCAAGACATGTTGTCAAAATACACCATTTTCAGTTTTATCTCAGACTTTCTTGGCAGCTTCTGTCATTCATTTTCCTGCAGCCAGAAGACCGGCATACCAGATTTCACAACCAGTACCTCAGCAAGGCTATTCTCTGATTGTTTAGAGTACGCTTTCTTATAGAACAGCTTTTAAAGTTTGATTACTTTTTTACTACCTTAATGCTATTCCTCCTATGTAAATCATACTAACACCCACCTGTGCATCTGCAACATGAACAAGGTTATTGGACAGAATGCTCTTTTACAAATCTTCATAATTCCCAACTCTGTGATTGGAGAAGGTTGCTGTGGGAATTTTCATCTGATGAAAGGTCAGTTGGGAAATGTGAGGTCTGACATTTCTGTTTTGCACAGACAGCTATAATTATCTTCATATTTTTTAGCTCTGTAGTTATTGAAAACAGATTTACGGAAAGAAAAAAGAAAGCAAAACTTTAATTCAAAACTCACTAGAAGAAAATGCAGGCTATTTTCATGAGCTCTCCAGCCAGAGTTGAGAGCTTTATGTTATTCCTACCTATAACCTACTTCTGTCCATCTCACTGCATAAGGCTGCTTTCTGCAAACTCAACTCCTGATCGTGATGCACCAGCCATCTGTTTAAATGAAAGCACCAGCATGTAAGAAGCCAGCAGTCCAAAATGTGGCTAAGTGACACTAAAGCAATTGAAAGGTATTCCTTTCTGCATGACAGATGAACCAGGTTCCTGCCTGTAGAGATGCTGTCACATTTATCCTGGGGCTATGTATATAGTGTGTGTGTATATATATATATATATATTTCATTAGAACACAAGAGTCTCCTCAGCATGTCAGACACTATGTTCAGGGGCCAAAAGGCAGTGCCTAGGGAAGAACATGAGAACAAAATGGTACTTCTTATTATATTCTCCCAGTACTTGCATGATTAAATTCCAGCTGTCAAAAGAATTCCTTTTGCTTCAAGAATACAGATAATTTTTCTCACTTCCCCAATGAATGTTTGTGGCCTCAGTGTAAGAAGCTCCTGTTCCATTGCAAATGAAGTTGTGAGTGAAAGGCTCAGGGAGAGGGAAGAAAAACTGCCCCTGACCTAACTGCAGCAGCCTATCCTAAGTGGGAGTTTTCTGCGTCAACTTTATTTGTCAAACAACCTATGTTGCTACTAGCGCTTCTTAACTCAGACTAAATTTTACACACTCAGTAGTGTGTAAGGTAAGCGTAACTGGCCTCATTATATAGAGTGTAATTCCCTGTGGCTTAACAGATTGTCCTCTTTCCAGGAATCATGTGGATATGAGGAGCAGTGCTTTGTGGCGGGAAGCTCTGCTTTGTTATAGCTTTCTGTTGATTGCTTTCTCTGCTAAGCTGCATTTCCATTCTTGCTGAGTCTTTTGTTTCCAGCTAGTGCCAAACACCAAAATAGATGTTTATCAGTTTGGCCCTTCCACTTTGCACTTGTGCCATAGCTTAAAAATACAGTAAGTCTGGGTTTAAGATTCCTAGTACCTGATAAGAAGAATGTATTCTCCTAGTATAAATTCACCGAGATGTGTTCAGAATATGTAAGTAGATTAAATTCATACTGATTGACTTTATTGTGGTTCAGGTTTTCTCTACGGTACTGCTGTGCTTTTATGCTAGGTCCAATGTTGTCTGTTGCCCTGCTGCTGGCAGGAAGCCATGTAAAGCTGGCATAAACTCACTTTGGGGGTTCTGGCTGATGTTAGAAAAATGTGATCATATGCCCACACCTGATCCAGATCAAACTGCGCTACTGGGTGATCTGGTAGTGCATGACCTGGTGTTAGTACTGGTGTAAATGTAACTTGGAATAACCTGGAGATAAACCTGGTATGTTCAGACTGTTACTATTTTTTCTCCTGAAAACAAGTCTACAAGCATATTTTTCAGGAGAAGAATCTTGCATAGGATGAAATAGCAGCACTGTTATGTTTTCTGAGCTAAAAAAATAGCATTATTTAAACAAAGTATCTATGGATAAGTAATATAGCCCTAAGAATTAAGTACTTCAAACTCACATTGTGCAGTTTATCAGCCTTTGTCTCTGCACAGTGTAACGCAGGCATCTTTTTTTTCTTTAAATAAAAGTTTTATCTCTAAGTTAAGTCAATCTGAAACTCGGTTTGAGGCATCAGAACAGAGCTAACGTGGCAGGAGGGGTGATCTTTGGCACAACCAATAGGTTTAGACTAGAATGTTTGGGAGAAATCACGGGCTGGCTTCCTTCCAGTCCTCCCCTCTCTGCTCTGCTGCCTGGCTTCAGGTTTTAAGACCTTTATCCTGAATAAAGCCTAGGAGTATGTATAGAAAGAAAGGGTTGTAGCTGACAAAGGATAATTAAAAGGATGTGAAAGGAGGATGGGCTTTTTAAAACGACCACTCTTGAAAAGCCTCTTGCTGTGACTATCCCTTCATTGCACTGATTTACTCCAGTTTGCCAACGTGTGGTTCCTATCTTCATTTACATGGATGCTGCTTCACGCCATCACTGTGCTCATTCAAAGCATTCTCGGAACTCCTGTGGGAGCACAGACAGCCTCAAAGAGTGTTTCGAGGTTAGAGAGTGGTGGTTGTCGGTTCATTTTTAAACTTTGTGTAAAGTCTGCAAGGAAGTGCATCTTCCAAACTTTTTTTAGAGAATTTTAAACATATTTTTCTACTAAAAGTATTTTTGCATCTATTCTTGCTTTTTCAAGTTGGTTCTGAGTTTAATTCAAGCAGAATGCTTTCATGCTTTCATCTAAAAATAGTTTGCCTGCATTTTTTATCCATTAGACGAAAAGAGGCTGTGGTGCTGTTCTCCCACCTCATCATACTGTTCTTCCTCAGAGGGCAGCAGCAATGCCAAGCTGTAAAGATCCATTCCAGTGCTTGTATCTGGCCTCTTAGAAAAGTCACACGTAGTTTTGCTGGCAGTGTAAAAACAGGCTCTGGGTCTGTGATGTGGTTAAACCTATTGACAAGTTGCTGAGCTGTCTAGTGATGGTGTTTTCAGTTACTCTGTTGTGCTCATTCAAACCACTATAAATGCCATTTCTGTTGCAGTACAGTTTCATGGAAATGCTTGATGATGTTCTGTAAAGGCAAACAATGAAAGATAGGACATCTGGTGAAAGACTGGGAGGCACATACGCTAAGGAAGAAGAGCAACCACTAGGAACTAAAGATACTGATGTTTGCACCAAACTGTCATTTCCGAGGAATATTGTGAGTGGTTGCCCAGAGATTAGCAATCAGGAAATCCATACAGCAGACAGAGCAATGCATTCAGGGAAACTGATGTAAGTTTGATCCAGCACTTAGAGCAGAAAGCAAGCGGGAGAGGATCCAGGTTTGGAAGAATAGCCAACAGAGACCAGCTACTTTAATGGGGTAGGCTGAATAGTAAATAACTACTAGGTTTGTATTATAATGGAGTAAACAAGAAATCAAGTCCACTGATCAGCCTATAGCTCCTGTTTAGTCTGGCCTCATTTTATTAGGTACCTTGCTGCCCAGGAAGTTGGTAGTCGACGGATTGTACAGAGGCAGAACCCGACACCAGCTAACTTCCCCAGAGCTCCCCTCGCAGCACAAATGCTGGTAGCCTATGGTCAGTTATGGTAAAGACTCCCAAATCAATCTGAGAATTTACTGTCCATCTCAGATACTGATACGATGACAGTGTAGATATTGCTGAGAAGTTTCTGCTTTTCTGTGAAGCCATGCTCAGAGAAGTTATTCTTTTGGAGAATGTTCCCATTCCCTCGCAATTCAAGTTTGTCATGGGCTTACATGAGAATTCAGCCCATGGCTGTTGCGTTTGGGGAGCTGGGGTCTTTGAATACTTGAGCAGGGGGAGTGTTTCTTTTATTATTCTGTTATAACGAAGTTTTCAAATTATTCTGCAGTTGCTGTCGCTAATGTCTTGAGAAAATATTCAATTCATTGGGTGTACTAATTTCTGTGCTGCTCTACAGGGCCTGGCTGCCAAAATTTTAACACTTCTTAATTTCAGTTTATGTGAACTCGGAGTCATTCGTAAAAGGTATCAGTAACTTACTTAATTATTTCAGACCTTGAGACATGAAAGCTGAGGTAGTGTGGAGGGTAATTACAGTACAGAAGTGCCTAAACATCTTTGGGTCTTGCCAGACCATTTGGTGTTTCATTGACTAAGAGGCAGCATCAAAGATGTTTACCAAATCTGATAGTAAATTGGCATTTAAAAGGCTGGGAAGGCAAATGATACCATCAGCAGCAGCAAAGGAGTATGCTGGATGGTGCCGAGATGGGGGAGGAAAAATTTGCATTAGCCATTGCTGCATCTGATCCGTGGCTGTGTTTCACATGGCTCCGGCCTGTAGAATTAAGCAATCATAACTGTGGTCTTGCTAAACATGTTAATGCAGTTGGTTGGCTTTGTTATGACTTACTCTTTTTTTGTCACAGCATTGCAAAGCGCCTCACCCTAATTTAAACCATATGGACTCGGATCATGTCATACTTGGAAAGAAACCAATCAAACAAGACATAAGAGGGTGGGCAGGCCTCACTTGTTTTAACAAACTTAAAGAAAACATTTCGAAGGGGATATTCCAGAAAAACATGCTTACTGAAAGGCCTTGGAACTGATGTTTCAGCTCATGGATTATACTGCTTCTCAGTTATTGTTGTAGATCTCTCAGAGGTATGACCAACTTCAACAACGTTTAGAATTACAGTGAGGTTCATATTCTTTTGTTGTAGATCCCTGTTTTCTGATTAAGAATGAACACAGGTGTTAAGCATGAGCACCACAGCCTTCACACACCCTTCACAAATTATTCTGTCCAATGGAGATGTTGCTGTTAATTCTGCTGATGCGTATGATCGTGTTCCCAACTGGCTTATAAAACTTGTACGGGAATCCTCAGTGTTTCTCTTCTGAAGTTACTGAAGTAAACAGAAGCATAAAGAAGGAAATTGGTGGCAGAGGGTATTAGAGGATTGATAATCCCACCAGCAAAAGTGGTGAGAAAGGAAATAGAGGACTGATAATCCCACCAGCAAAAGTGGTGAGAGAGGAAATAGTATAGTGTTTTGCTTACCAGGTTTGAAATCATCATTTCTAGAGAACGTGCTGATGCATGTATCATAGATTGTTTCTGAGCTCATACCATTATTCAACCTTTAAAACAGCTGTTTCACCTTTTCTGAGCATTTTGTTTGGAGCTGTTCTCATATCAACTTATTCCTTATTAAGGAATAAAACAATTTTCAAGATGCCATAAGTTCATTTATATAAGACTCAGCAATTGGCTAACATTTACATGTAAACATATATATTTATAGGACATGTTACTTCCTGTTTGACTAGTCACAAGAAACATTTAACTCCTGGACAGCAGAGAAATTCACCAGAAGAAATAGATTCTATTACTTGTAGGATTTTAACTTTTACATTTTTAAAGAAATCTATCTAGTTTAATAACATTATATAAATCCAGTAACGCGCATACGTATTGTTGCTATTAATTTAGTTATCTTTTAACGAAGCTCCTATCATACAAGCAAACCACCAGGTAGATATTATATCATGAGGAATATTTTTTCCCTTCCAAATTACCAACTTTCAAGTGTGTTTTTGCAGTTCTTTTACGTCTAATACCGAGATTTTTAACTCTTACAAATTCATCACCTCGTTACCTTTTTTTTTTTCTTAACCACTTCTGACTGCATCTCTTATATGCTGGATGTTTTATGGTTATGGCCTGATTTCAGCTGGGAGAGAGTCAATTTTCTTCCTAGTAGCTGGTATAGTGTTGTGTTTTGGATTTAGTACGAGAGCAATGTCGATAACACACTCATGTTTTAGTGGTTGCTAAGTAGTGCTTGTCCTAAGTTAAGGATTTCTGTTTCCCATGCTCTGCCAGCGAGCAAGTGCACAAGAAGTTGGGAGGGGACACAGCCAGGACAGCTGACCCGAACTAGCCAAAGGGATATTCCATACCATGGGATGTCATGGTCAGTATATAAAGTGGGGGGAGTTGGCCAGGAGGGGCAGATCGCTGCTCAGGGACTGTCTGGGCATCCGTCAGCGGGTGGTGAGCAGTTGCATCATGCATCACTTGTCTTTCTCGAGTTATATTTCACTTTCTTTTTGTTATCTTCCTTTCATTACTATTATTATTATTAATATATTTTTATTTCAATTATTAAACTGTTCTTATCTCAACCCATGAGTTTTACTTGTTCTCAATTCTCCTCCCCATCCCACCAGAGTGGGGAGGAGTGAGTGAGCGGCTGCGTGATGCTTAGTTGCTGGCTGGGGTTAAACCAGGACAGGTTACCTTTTCACTATTTTGAGCTGAATCTGTGTTGCTATCATCTGTGTTCCTGTAGTTTTGTGGTTTTAATGTGTCAACTTGCTACATTGTAATTCTTTCTCTGTAGGGGTTATTTCCTGCAAATAAGTAGCTCTACCTTGATTTATATTGAAAATTTCTTGATTTTAGCTATAGAAAACACACCTTTAAGCCAGCAGCTTTTAATTCCTAGTCTAGTATATCTGTAGTTAAGTCTTGAACTGACTAGAAGATGTATTTAGATAGAATTTTCTCTCCCTGGATTCTTAGACACAAATTTCTGTTTACTCCATAACTGTCACCTTCATTGTTGCTGTTAGCTTACACGCGGGCTCTTGTCAAAATCCTTGACCACAGCTTGGTCATTAGAAAGCCTGCAAAGGGATGTGGGAACATGCCGCTTATGACTGTCAGGTCTCCGAGTGTCTGCTGTAACCTGCACGTGTGCCATTCAAAATTTTTAAATATATTTGATTTTATGAAAAAAAAAAAAAGATATGAGACTGCTGCTAGCACCCCATTTTGCATTAGGAGACTTGACTTGAGTTTTCCAGTTCTAATAGTTCTTCGAAGTAATCAACAAAACTTCAGAAGGGGTGAACCCACCCTAGAAATTGGCAAATTAGCTTTAGGCATATCTTTTGGTGTAAAGTTAAGCCTGTTTTGACTTGTTTAGATGGGTGCAAACGAGGAAGAATTCCACTGATGTTGCTGGATTTCTGTTATCGTAAGCAAGATCGGAAGGAGGCCCACTGCACTCTAAAACTGTCGTGAACGCGAGACATGGCACTATAGTGCTGCTGCTCTGCTTCTGCCAAATTTTAATAGCATTTCTTGGCAACTTGGTGTAACTGGATAACACTGAAGCTCCAAGAGGGACATTGTAATGGCTTTAAATGTTGTTTATATTTGATATCTTCAGCAGATACCACTTTCCCCAAAGAAACATTTTTGGACATAGTTTTCTGTCCTGTTCAGGCCTAATCACCATAGAGCCCATGTGTTCAGAGCAGGAAGACAATAGCTCAGAGTGAGAAGTCACAGCCCTTCTGCAAAGTGTTAGCAGCTGTAAAAAGAAGCAGCCCAAGTACAATACCAACACATATAGCATATGGAAAACTAGTGATCTTGTTTCCTGGAGTCTGTTTGGTTTTTGTTTATGCTTTTTTGTGACCAAGTAGAGATAATTATCCAACACTATTTGTTCCAACAGAATGTGCGTTAGAAAGATCCTAAGATTTTTACTTGATGAGTATTCCCTCTTCTTTTCCATATTCTCCAAAAGACTTTGTCGGCAGGTTTTTTTGTAGCTAAAAAGAGAATTATTCACTAAGTATTAGCCACAGATGTGCTCCTGAATAACCGGATTTGACTCCACTGAGTGCAGTGGGTAGAATGATCAAACAGAAGAATTGAAGAATGCTTGGGCATCTCCAGTTGTTTTGCAATAACCTTGCAATAAACTTTGCTATATTCTTAAGTGACCTAATCCTTTTTATGTCAAGCTCAAAGCAAAAGTATGTTTGACAATAAAAAGTCAAAATACTTTATTTTGTTATCCTAACACTCACTCTTCCTTTGCATCTTTCAGCCAGTTTACTATTTGCTTCTAAATCTCTTTCCAGATTCGGGTTATAGAATAAGTATATATTTTGATTAATTTTCAAATGGCAAGATTATATTTTCATTTATGTATGCGCTTGAGTGTGCAATTTCTATTGACTTATGTCAGAGCTTTGTCCAAAATGGTGATTGCGCACAACTGTTTCAGCACTCCTGCCACATATATTCACATCAATGAACGAGGAACAACTTTGTTATTTCCACCTCTCTGGGTCAAATCCTGCCTGCAGTTAAGCAAATGTTTAGAAAATACTTGTAGTTCCTCCTCAGCTTTATGTATAGCAGCTGTTCTTAACAGTGACTCGGAGAAGACGAAGTACAAATTGAGTATTATTCAGTTTATTCTAAGGAAAGAGTGGTTTGTTAGGATGAGGAGCAAAGAAGAAAATTTAAAATATAATCTTGAGGTCTTGTCTCTGCTTTATGTAGTTGAAACTACATAAATTGAAAATACTTGCATATACTTGAAATGCACTTGAAAGTTTCCAGAGCAATTTTCACAGAAGTGGAGTTTTGACGACGTTATCTTTGCCAACATTTTATTTCCTTCAAACGTCGTATGATGTGTTTTTAGTTGCCACTATCTGTGACAAAAGTGGTTCTGTTTCAGTGGCACCATAGTCATTTGTGAGTGTTGGAATGAAATCCTTGATATAAAAACAAGATTTTTACACCAGTCAAATTAGTCATCTACTTGTTTTGGGAGTATGGTTATTGCCAGTTCACGCTCACTCATGGTAAACGCAAAGGCATTTTATATGCCTCTGTAGTTCGTAACGTTTCAGCAATGCAAAGCAACCAGTGTGCTGGGTTTTGACTGCATGGAAGTAGAACTTTTGTATCTGTTTTGACAAAGACAATCTGAGTTTTAGCAAAGCTATTCTTATGCCACCAGACTTCAAGATGAAGGCATTTTTTTTTAAATATTCTATAGCAATTGTTTCTAATGCAGTCTGTAGAAAGCGTTGTATGTTACACACACGTTTTCTTGCTAAAGGCAGTACTAGTGAGGAAATAGTGTGGTTTAAGTGTTCATTTGAGTTGCGAGGGGAGCTACCAAGGCATACAAGAAATCTTGCCTGATCTCCTTTGTTTTGGCTGAATTGCTCTGTGAAGCCTGTAGATGAAGGCAGAGTTTCATTTTCAAACTTCTTAATTTAGCTGATAATGCCAACAGCTGGTATTTCTGTGTCTGGTTTGAAATATGATAGTCCAAGAGACCAAAAAGGGCAGCTGGTTATCAGTGCCCTATGCTGTACCTGTTCTGTAGGTACAGTATTTTACAGGAGGTATTTCTGCCTCCAGAGATGTTTTCCAGTGCACTTTGCTGGATGGTACTTATCACATGAACGTGAGCCAAGAGATTTTTCATTAAATGGTTTTTGTAGTCACAGTGTTCACTGGGATGTCTTTCCTACTACCTTTGCATGGGCATCTAGCATCTAACGGGGACAGCTGTGCTGACCACGTTCTCTTTTCTTGTTACTGTGAATGAAGGAGTGAGAGCACACCAGCATTATAGTTGATTATTAAGAACGAGTAGTTACAGACATAAAGCTTGAAGACAAAGGTCTGTAATTGTCAACATTTCACTGATAAACTGCCAGCAAGGTAGAGAAATCTTAAACCATTTTCACTGGATGCCAGCTAATTTAAAAGCCTGCTTTCAGGCTGCGTTGGAGCCAGAAAATATAGTTATCAGAGCAAGAACAATCTCTGTCACTTCTGTTTCCTAGCTGCTTCTCCTGGGATGCACATGGCAATACAGAATTTCCTTGCAGAGGCTGAAATCCAGATAATTATCTGTCATTCTGTGATTTCAAATCTCCTAAGGACTCAGGAATGAAATTCATTTATTTCAGGTTACATGTCTTCACCCCCTAAAAGAAAGCACCAAAATTATAAGCAAATCAAAGGTCGCCTGCCTGTCACCAGAAGAGATCACCGAAACTTCTGAGAGGTGGCAAAAGCCATTTAGTGGTTAGAAACAGCAATTGTTAAAAAAGATCTTCAAAGCCTCCTTCTTGACTTTGTACTTGAAAGGTTAGGCCACCTTTCTGGCTGTCAGCCTGCCTGTTCCCATCGTGCCTGGTCGTTTTTACTGCAGATCAATGGAAGTTAGAGGTCACGGAAATTACCTGTACAACACAGCCATCTGCACTCTCCTCCTCTGTCTGTGGGTCTCTCTCTTGTAAAAGGTAACATGAAAATGTTATTTAAAAGAAAAAAAAAAAGGTAGAAAAGACAATGTTAGAGCTGTGGCAGATGGAACTTTTTTCTAAGTGGAATGGAGATACTATGCCAGCAAAGGGAGAAGGGGTTTTGAATAGTTTGCATATTTTGTGATCCCAAACAACGGTTATCCTTTAAGTCAAAAGATGAAGTTTCATTTTTTGATCTTTTGTCATTATCTTCAGTGACAGTTGTGGTCTATCCCTTCATCCTCTTTTGTACTTTGGAGCTGATTTGACAGGCATATTTTTTACTGGTGCAGTCTTAAAAGAAAATATTTCTTTTATGTAGGCTGATGGGGTATGGGCAGTGTCAACAATTACCTTTGTGGTGGTCTTTTGAGTGCTGAGAAAGTACTGAAAATGGGACGGAACCGGCAACTACAGAAAAGCCATTACTGCTTTTGAACTTTATATCTTGACATAAGCACAATGCAATGTACTGTAGCTCATTCCAAGAGTTATAACTAAAAATCAACCTCTGGGCCCTTTTGATATCTGGAAAGGTTCATGTCCAGACTGTGCAGGTAGCTCTCCCTTCATCATAGACTAAATTGAAGCTTGAAGTAAGATGTCCCACTTGAATCTGGACTCAAACTTAGTCACGGGAGTGCCTCTCCTTGTACATGCCCTTGTCATATCCTCCTTCAAACTGCAAAATCTTACGAAGCCATAGTATGTGTGTACCCTCCCCTTCTGGATTAGCTGTAGAGCAGAAATGCTCACATGTTTCAATGTTGTTATTGACTGGTGCTATGAACTTCCTCGGCCCACCTGGCAGCCTCTCAGTCTTCAACTTTGGAGTTTGATTTTCACAGTGTATTTTGGATAAAGCAGAAAGGAGTGAAGGAATGTTCAGAGATGATGAAGCTTTGTGTCATTTGCTGAGGTGCTTGTATGCCTGATTAATTATTGCCTAATTATAAACCCTTGGGATCATACTTTTCACCAGTGAGAAGAAAGTGTTACACAGACTGCCAAGAAATATCAGATTTTCCATCCCAGCTGTTTTCTGATTAAATGGCTACACCATGAGTTTTAGAGCTGTTCAGCTGCACTTTGGGATGTTTTGCCTTTTGTTTATCCCTCTAATGCCATGCCAAACAGAACCTCTACTACTCTTCTCTCTCTCAACAGAGGGGGTTTTTTGGTATCTGGCAGCAGTGGATAGGTACAGCTGAAATGACATGCTTGGTTTTCCCTTTTTGCATCTCAGGATGTTGCTGTGTCCACTCCAGAGGAAGGGGACAGAAATACAATAATGCTCATACTATGTAGCCAGGCAAAGAAACGGTGAAATTCTTTCTTTTTCTTTCCTCCCCCCCTTAAAGATAGAACAGTATTGTTCAGAAAACTTTGGAAATGGTTTAGATGGCTAAACTAGACAGTAGTTCTCCTGTTCTTAATTTCACAGGTCTTTTCAAAAGCAAAGCAACTCAGTCCTTGGCATCATAGTTCACAAACATCCTGAAGTCTTTTTTGATGCACTTGTGGTTTATGGAGCACCATTTTGCAGCCATGAGTAAGACACTAGCAGAATTACCATTAGGTGCATGAGAAATAGACAGCTGTTCTGGTTTTGGTCTCTGGAGACCTGCTACTTGTGATTGGGACTGTGGGGATGAGATGTAATGGTCAGTTTTGGTCCTAGTGCTCTTTTTGATACCATATTCAAGAGTGAAAAGAAGATGCGGTTTGGAGAATGGATGACTAGCTGCACAGCTCCTCTGGACTGCTGCAGGTAGAGAATGACTTCCAGGCAGCTGCCTGGCTTAACGCTACGTCTGAATCTGGTAGGTGTTGAAATCAATGTTGGTGTATCATGAGTGAGCTAACTTGCTCCGAGATCTAGATCAGAGGCAGGTACATTAGCTGAAGATGATAAAAAGGGAGGAAGGGGGACAGCAGGGTTGCAGCCCATTGAGGCATTAACCACTAAAGCAAAGAGTGGGTGAATATGGCTCTTTGTGAGCAACAAGCAAAACGTTTAGTACCTGTGTGGATTTGAATCTTAGAAGACAATTTGCAGGTCTTGATTTGACTGTGACGTGTTAGGAAGAACTGTCAGAGCATTTGAAGATGGAGAGAAGAAAAGGGTTATTGTGAAGAGATTTTATGATAGGAGAATAAGAAATTAAACCATAAGAGAGTAGAGCTCAAAGCCTCAGAATTTTATTAATTCTATTTGAATAGCCAAGCTTCCATGAGCAACAAATTTAAGGAAGACAGTGACTGATGGAGAACTGGCAGTTCCCTAAGAAAGCAAGAAGCAAAGACAGAAAGAATGGTAGTAAGACACTGACTTGTGCACATCAAATGATCCTCAGCCTATTTCAAGAAAGGAGCACGTTAAACGGGATTTATCAACAGGAGGGTCATCTAATACACATGCAAGATATTTTACTGCTGTATTTGGTATTGGTCTTTGATAGAGTACTGTCTCCAAACTTGAGAGAGATCTATCACAAAAAATAAGGACCAACTAGAGTCCTGGGAAGAATACAGATTAGAATCTGGAAGTCAGTGACTTATGAGGAGCTACTGAAGTATTGTGGGATGTCTAGTCTAGAGAAGTGATAACTGAGGGGAGACAATACCGGCATTAAGTGTTTGTAAGAGGAAGGCAGTGAATGTACTGCTCTAAGCAAACAAACAGAACAAGAAACAACGGGTAAGAGCGTTCCAGATTTAGAAATTTTTAAGACTTTCTATAATGCTGATAGTTATTAACTGGAATAGATTACTTAAGGAGAATCTCTGTCATTGCAGGTTGCAAAATACAGTTGGGATAAACACCTATCAAAAATGGTGTAGATAGAGTTATCTGAGCTTCACATATGGGTGTTAGCTCCATTTTATGTAGACTATATACTAAGTCTGTGCAGAAATGAAATGTCAAGTTTCCATTAAAAGGCAACATGAAGAAAGTTTTCATTTTCATCCAGCTGTGCTTTATAGGCAACTTAATAGTCCAGAACACAGAGGTTCCCACATGAGAAAAATTATGTTCACTTTGTCTTTAGGACAGGAAACGAAGACTATGATTAGATCTGTGCTGTATCCATTAGGAAGTATTGGCCCATGTCACTAATATGTGTAATTTAAACTACGCAATAGGAGCGGATATCTTAAGGATAACAAAACCAACAAAACTTCTGAATTAGTAAGCAAAATACAATTGTTGCAAATGTCTGTATACTCTTTGACTATAGGTAGAGGGGGATTTTGACCTTTGCAGACTTGCACAGGGTACGATGAATAAATGTGTGCCGAGTGGCGTTTCAAGCCACTGAGATTTCTTGTTTGGAGGATTTAATGTGAAGCTGTATTTGAGTTCGGTTAACTCCACTGTCAAAACATCATCAACAGCCTGGATCTTCTGGGAGGAAAACCAAAACATCACATCAACCAGTTAGTCTGGCAGATTGTTCTCTCCGAAGTCAATAAATCCCAGCAGAAATGCTTCAGTCATTGACCTCTCCTTCCTGACATTTGTGCAGGTATAACAGGTTCCCTAGTATCAAAGTCAGCAAAATTATCTCGTGTTTTTATGGCTTTTTTACTTTTAGTCAAGAACTTTTCCTGCTGTTTTTCCTTTTCACAGACATCATGGCTATGAAGGGCAGAAGCTATCAAGATGACTAAACATCATTCATATGGTGCTCTGAATGTAGTACTCACTAGCATAACTACTCCTTCATATTTCTTAGCAGGCTAAGTTTTCTCCCAGAATTACTCTCTTCTTTAGGTAGGGAACCTCTATGAGAAAACTGTGTTCAAATATTACACATCCCAAAGGCTGTTGACTGAGTTGACAAAATATGCTGTTGGTTTGGGATCATGGGCAGTATTTGATATATGGTTTAATAGTGAAGCATTCTAAAACGTATTTCTCCAGCAGTATTTCCTTGAAAGAAAGATTCCTCTGTTAAAGCAGACGTCTTCATTATGTCACTTTTACTATGTTTCACTGGTAGCCTTACTGTATCTGTCATCTGCGTTCGTGTTAGGTCTCCCTTTGACACTGCTTTTGAGACCTGAGCTCTTCTGAAAATTATCTACTTATTTACATGCTGGCATTCAGTGTTAATCTAAATTTATATCGTGCCCCCCCCCCCCCCTTTTTTTTGGTTAAAATCTCAACTTACCATTGAGCTCTGTTATCTTGCATTTGATGGAAAAAGAGTATTAATGATCATAGATATTGTTAACATCACCAAGACAACGGAGCTGGCTAACATTATGATTTTGTTTATAAGCTATATCTAAAGTGAGGCAGTTACTTCAACCAGGACTGAAAATGCCTTTTTCTCTTCTTTTTGTCATGTACCTCTGTCACAGGAGGAGAGTTTACTATGAACGTATGGAAGTTGGAATTAATGTTTTTATAATGTGCCTTTTTCTATGATGCATAGAATATTTTCAGTAGCAAGTAGAATGTGCACCTTAAGTGGGTTGCTGTTCTTTTCTGAAGGAAAACATTGTTGGGTTTGATGTGGTTCTCAGTCAAGTTTATAGAGGTAAAAGTGCATCACAAATGCTTTAGTAATTTTTCGTAGGAAAAAAAAATAGTCCAAAAGAAAAGGTGGGAAGAAAAAAAGCACTAAAGAAAAAAAAAGCCACGTGGAAAAATTGGAAAAATAAGTATTCTTCTCATACTAAAAATAAATTAAATTAATTTGATTATTCGATAGCATGTGATTCTTCATTTTGTAGTTACACTTGTAGTTTATGTTTACATCTGACTTACTTAGAAACTTCGAAATAAAGGAATTTTTCTTGAAGAATAGCTGTGCTAGAATTAAAAATGCCAGTGTAAACATTAGTGCAACTACTTTTTCATCAGGGAGTGGTGACAGTGATTTGATACTTCTTCCAAAGAATGATGCCAAGTTCCTGTCTCTCCCAACCTGCACCATAATATCTGGGCTGAAATATATAGTCTTTTTTTCTTTGGTTGGTTGGTTGGTTTGGTTTGGTTTTTTTGTTTATCTTCCTAGAAGCAAGCTTTTGATTTCTTTACCTTCTATTCAGAAGAAGGACCAAACCACTGCTGCTACGTTATGCTCTGACTCCCTTTCCCTACAGTCTATCTTTATTTTACTTTGTGGCATTTGATAATCACTGTTCCCTTTTCTCTGACAGAATAGACTATATCCAAGGCAGACTGTCTATATGTTAGTCTGCTGGATTGAGTGTCAGGAGATTTTAGTCCTGTTCCCAACTTTGTCATTGGTCTGGGAGATAAGTTACTCCAACAGGAGCAGTGACCTTCTCTCATGAGTGATTTGAGGTCCATAAGATCATGAGATCCAGCAAAGAGCTAGATATGACTTCTTGTAGAACCTTAGTCTTCAGAAGGAAAACATTTCTTTTGTATGTTTTATGCCATGTCATTTGTGTTTTGTTCCAGAAGTTAATTTTGTACCAGGCTCCAGCTTTGTGATGTTGCTTTAAAAAAGTAAAAGGTAGTGGCATGATGGGGATGAGCTTAAGGGAGGTTATAATGGGGCTGATGGGTTTCTTCATGATAATCATTATTGCTGGGTCCCACGGAGGAGGTGAGACAAAGCAAACAGGGCTGCTACATCCACAACGGTGTGTGAGAGACTGCAGCTTTTCTCCTTTTCACCTGAAAGGTGTGATTTTCTCATTTATTTATTTTAGTTTTTTCCATACTCCCTGAAACATGCCCTGGGCCAAAGTTAGTTATTTGGGTTTAGTGGAAAGGAGGAGGGTTTAGATCCAAAATTTTTGCTGATATTCAATAAAGAAAACATGCCAATTCCCAGTCTGTTCCGTGCGCTGCCACTTTTAGTCACTTTGCCAAGCACTTTCTTTCTTATACTAAAATCTGGTAAGCTCTTCAAGCAAAAATATTCTATCTTCAAAATGAGCCTTTGCTCACATGCGTTTGCCTGGAAACTGTTAGTAGGAGAGTTGTGCATTTGCCGTGGGAGAGGAGAACAGCTTCCTACCTGTCCTTTGCAGTTTCTGTCACTGAGCACTGACCAGGGAACGGTGACGGCAGTGCCTCACCTTTTGTAAGACACATTTGTGTACGTTAAGCCATTTCTTTACAGCTATTTTCCTCTCACAGACAAACTGCAAGCAATTAAATTATCCTTTTTCTGCCCTCTAACAAGTGTAAAAGTTTTCAGTGTTGACTCTAATATTTGCTCTTAAGTCCCTGTCCATTCCCTACATCTTGTTCTGTGTTTAGTCGCTCTGTTTGTCAGTAGCTTTTACAATAACGTCAGAACTAATGGAATATACTTGGATTTACCAAGCATAGGGGGTCGTTATTCCTGGGTGGGGATCAAATGTGGATAAATGAACTGATTAATTTCTAAATTAATGCAAAGGAAAATGAATCCCTAAGATGAGCACTGGCATAGCTAGTTGTTGTTCTTTTGTTTGACCAGTGTGTTTACTACAGACTGCGACTAAAATGACTTTGTTACAACACCCTCACTTTTCTTTCATAATGTTTCAATGAAATATTTTCTTCTTGAAGAGAACATTATTTCTGTGTTAGAGGATTTTAAATTGACCTGCTCCCCAAACGTATGAGCAATAGGCTCGTGGTTTCTTCCCCAAGAATTTGATACTGCAAGCACAGATCACATGGAGCAAGTCCTTAGTCACAGGACAGTCTGTTTTGACAGTCCTAAATGATCCATACAAGTCACCCTTGCTGTACAAGAATTAAGTAATGTCTCCATGTCAACACTTTGTAAAGAGCACGCTGAAGCTAATTTGCACCCCAGGTCAGAGCCCAGATTCTTTCAAAAGAGTGACATTGAGCATAACTTTTTGGATTTCTGTAGACCTTGGCTAAGATCTATATTAAGATCTTGGCAGCACGATGCATGTGAGTGTCCTACACAAGACCAATAAGAAATCATAGCAGCTAGCTGTTCACAGACTTTGTTTTTTGACTTATGACTAGTCACAAAATTGTCCAAATTCATTTTACTGCTGTACACATCAGCAAGTTAAGATCTACTAAATTACCAGTGGAAATTGCCATTACTTGTTTCTGATATTTTGTGCTGGGGAAAAAAAAAAATCCTTATCTGGAACTTCATTCTTTGCGGCGTGCTACATATGACAAAGGAGATCAGCATTTATTCCCACACTTCTCTGGTTTTGCTGTCAAACACATGACACCAGAGACTTCACATAATGAATTGAATGACAATTCTCTGCAGAGAGTAAAAATCAATGACAAACATCACTGCTGTAACCTTAGTTTAATTTTCCTGTCATTTACCCTATTAGAATGATGCTTAGAACTAATATGCAAGCAAGTATTATCTTGAAGGGAGAAGATAATTGTGCAGAATCAGATCTAGCTGTTCTATGTGAATCATCCTTAATTGCCTGCATTCAACAAAGGACAATTCAGTTTGTATGGAAACACTGAGGAGACTTCGAAGGGAGAATAGTGTTAGCCATGCACACCTCCTTCTCGCTGAAGCACTTCTTGATGGAGCCATGATGGGGTGGGGTGTTTTTAAGATTTCTCATTATCCTACTCCAATTTGATTGGTAATCAATTAAATTAATTCCCCGAGTCTGTTTTGCCCATGATGGTAATTGCTGAGTGATCTCCCTGTCCTTATCTCAACCCATGAGCCTTTCATCATTTTTTTCTTCCCCTGTCCAGCTGAGGAGGGGAGTGATAGAGTGGCTTTGGTGGGTACCTGGTGTCCAGCCAAGGTCAACCCACAACATGGTCCTAAAACCTGTGCTCCAAAAAATCTTTTTGCAAAATAATAGAGTCACTGAAACCTGGGGGTGATGCTTCCATGCGTGACACACAAAGCCACCCATGAGCTGAATGAAAAAGGATGTGACCTAGGAGAAAAAAACATTCTGGTTTTATTTGCAACTTGGGAGCCTTCTTGGCTCTTAGGAGTAAGAAAAAGTGGGTATGATTCATGTGTGTCTCCCCACCATCATATACCCACCGCCCAGATCTGAGTTTTAGGACAAAGCAGTTCAGATGTTGTCAATGTCAAAACTCTGGAGAAGCAGATAAGGTTTTCTGAGATCAGGTGGAAAATAAGTATGTTCGGTGTTTTGGGCAATATAACACTCTAAAAAAAATTGCTGCTAGCTTGCTTACTTCCCCAGTGTTTAATAGGAAAGAAAAAATTATACCAAATATTGTTTAATGGGCCTAATACTTGGTTGCCTTCTATGATTTGGAGTTATTTATGCCTTATGAAACAAGCTTAAAGCATTCTAATATAGTAATATCTAATATCTGCTTTGTTCTGATTTAAATAGCCCTGTGAGTTGCCAACTCGGGAGGAGTAGGTCCTAGTGCTATCCATCTCTTAGTCCACAGGACCTCAGTGGGATTTATAAGCAATATTTTCAGGAATCCTGTCATCCCTAAAACCAACCAGCTTTGACATGTACCACACGAGCACCGCATTAAGAAATAGACCCCAAAAGGGACCCATTAATACCTGTCTTATACCCTGCATATAGTTTTTAAAGCAAAAAATTGATTTCATTGTAGTTCTGACTTTGCTCAATCATTGTTCACCTGTTCTCACTGAAACTGGCATTCACTTTTTCCTTTACATTTTGTGTATCATAATAGCAATAGCATGGCAGTTTTCTGAAGCCTTTGTAACTCAGGCCCTTGATATGGACGGGAACCTGCTGGTGAGATTTGGCCCAGAAATTTTTTCTTTTTGCATTTTCATCAGTACTTTCCACATAGAGTTGGATGCTGTAGAAGGATGTGTTGGTAACCCTGTTCCACAAATATGGAAACCAAACTCATAACCATAGAACCCTAGAATCAAAAGGGAGATTTCTAAAGCCTGACAGGCTCATCTAACCAGGTCATGAAGACCTCTAGTAAAGGAAATTTTAGGTTATTTGCTTGGTATTTGGTTTCAGTGTTTCACTATCCATATCACAGAAAGATTTTTCTGACACCCAATCTAAATTGTTTTCAATGCAAGTTAAACTGGTAGTTTCTTATTGTACAGACAGTGGACAGTCTTTTGTATACTAGAAAACTATTTTCACCTGTGCCCTCTCTTATTTTTTTCTAAAGAGATTCACCTTGTTTATTTTTTTCTTGGATAAGAATTTTTCTTTGGCTGTCCCCGACTTCTCTTCTTTTTAAGACTTATCTATCTTGGAGTACAATGACTAAAACTGGACTCTGTCTTCCAGCTGAAGCTTCATCAGTGCAAAATAGAGCAGAATAGTGACCTTCCATGTCACGCATATGACACTGCCAAGGCCAGTCCCACTCTAGGGTGTGGTGTTTGCAATCACGCCTTTGAATCATGATAATTTTATGATCCCTAGCATCCCAGCACACTTTGCAGGTATACAGATGAATTTATTTCCTCCCACAGACATCACTGTGAACTTAACCTTTGTTGAATCTCACGCGTTGATTTTGGATCACCTTTCCAACATGTCGAAGTTGAATTTGCATTCTGTCTTCTGTTGCTTTGGCAGCCTCGGTGCTGCCTATTGCAGAAACACGAAGTGGGTTTCCCAAGGCCATCCAGTTTAGCCCGCTCCATGACATAGAAGCTCATGAAGACCTTTGTCCTTTCAGAAATTCTGTTTGGTGCTTTCCTCACTCAGTGCTCAAAATTTGTCATGAGCATAAAATGATGCCACTGTGGGATGGGAGTAGATTAGATTAAAAAAAAAAAAAAAGTATTGGAAACTATGCATGAAAAAAGGGAGTATGGGACATCCCTTTTGCCATCTGTGAGGTGGGGTGTTTGACCCCCAAAAGAAACAATGCAAATGCTACTGCTTGCTAGGACATGTAGGTGGGCTGTTGTCGTTTTCTTTTATGAACGTACATAGAGCTTTAATTACTAGGGGAAAGGGCAGGCTTTGTTATGAGAAGCAATCACAGAGACTCAATTTTTCCAAAAGGTACATTGTACTTGCTCTCGGATTGTTACACTGTGTGGTGATGAATAACACTTGGAAGCAGATGTCAAAGGCATCAGTGCTCAGTGGAAATAGTACATTTTTTCCATTTTATGTCTAGTTTAGACTATATTAAAGAGGAGGGAAAAAATTTAAAAGCTGAAAACATGTTGAAACACGTTACGGTTGTGACAGAATTGACGACAGCCAGGAAATTCCAAGTTAGGGTCCTCACTCCATCCTTTCTGGGCACTCAGACTAAAAGTTCAACATCCAAGCCCTTGGGTTAGTATTGGTCACAAAAGTTTTATCCTTGTTATTTGTTATTATGTGTGTGCCTGTTTGATGCTGGCTGCTTTCCTCTTTTCTTTTGATCTTTCATAAAAATTTATAAAGTCCATGTTCTGCATCACGTGCCTTCATACCAGCTCAAAGCTCTTAGGTAGCTATGAACTTTGAAAAAATTAATCTAAAATAGTCTGCATCCCAGAAAGGTCATAGAAGATTTGTTCTACAGACAAGAATGAATACAAATGCGAACTTCTATCACTGTTTATAAAAGCATGTGATATTCACATAAACTTCACATTGCAATATTTTCTTTGCATATGTTAGTAATAAAAACATTCTGTATAATTAAAATCTGAATATTTAAATCACGGAATGTTATTTTCTCTTGAAAGTAATGCCGAATTATATTTTGCTCAAATGTTAACAACAAAAACTGATCTGACTGCGTTCGCTTTGATCCTCCTATGAGAGATGCCTGAATGGCACAAACAGTGCCATGTAGACACAGTGAGGTACAAACCAGACTACATATTAATAAATAGAATATAACCATGCCAACCTTGATGCCTATGCTCTGTTTACCCTGCTTCTCTGATGTGGCTAGATTGTGCGTTTCTCCCATTTGTTAGTTTTGGGAAGGTGATATGTTCTGGTGATTTATAGATCGTAAAGATTATAGTCAAAAGCAGGCCACTGTGGTTATGTAGAACAGTTATGGATCACAGGGATTAATCCCTGTTGAGCTAGAAGAATCCTGATCTTACAATTTCCACTGATTCATCACAGTCTGTCTTTGCTTATTCTAACAGTTGGTAACCAGAGTGTTTAAATTTGCTCCTTAACTCCTGGTCTGTATTTGTGTACCTTTTACCCACTAGACTTGAAAGCATTCTTGTCTCTAGGCTGAAGTGTTTCTCTTCTTAGATTTCTCTTCTTCTTTTAGGTACTTACAAAGTTAGGACGGAATCCTCAGCTTAATAAGTTAAACCGACTGTCCTGGTTTCAGCTGGGATAGAGTTAACTGTCTTCCTAGTAGCTGGTACAGTGCTAGGTTTTGAGTTCAGTATGCAAAGAACCTTTGTAACACTGATGTTTGCAGTTGTTGCTCAGTAGCATTTAGACTAAAGTCAAGGATTTTTCAGCTTCTCATGCCCAGCCAGCGAGAAAACTGGAGGGGCACAAGAAGTTGGCACAGGACACAGCCAGGGCACCTGACCCAAACTGGCCAACAGTGTATTCCATACCATGTGACGTCCCATCTAGTTTAGGAACTGGGAAGTGGGGGGCAGAGATTCGCCGCTCGGGGACTGGCTGGGTGTCGGTCGGCGGGTGGTGAGCAATTGCCCTGCGCATCATTTGTACATTTCAATCCTTTTATTACTACTGTTGTCATTTTATTAGTGTTATCATTACCATTATTAGTTTCTTCTTTTCTGTTCTATTAAACCGTTCTTATCTCAACCCACGAGTTTTACTTCTTTTCCCGATTTTCTCCCCCATCCCACTGGATGGGGGGGAGTGAGTGAGCGGCTGCGTGGTGCTTAGTTGCTGGCTGGGGTTAAACCACGACACCGACGTAGCTCCTAGACACCTTTACCCAGAACATATTTATTTATTAACCCTGAACCAAACTGAATAAGATCAAGTCAGAATTTGTCGATACCAAATCTGTAACAGTGTTTGGGTCGTAGCTGCACTGGTACCATACCCAGAGGCGATGTAACCACCCTTCCCATATTGGGTATCCTGCATTTGGTTGTGCTGTTGCATTTGGGAGTTCTTGTTTAACTGCTCATGCACTGTGATCCCTGTAAAGATTTGGAGCCGCTGTTGAGCAGATGAAAGCCCCTGCAGTGAGGCTGTAGGCTAAACATAAGACATTATATTCGGCTATACTGAAGTTGATATTGTTGGCCAGCTTACCATGTGATGCAGATCACTCTTTATCAGTGACCAAGCTCTTTCTACTTTCTGCTCCCACAATGTCTTTTAAAATCATCCTTGGTCAATATTGATTTTATGTTTCTTTCTGATCACCAATAAAATATTTTAATGTAGTCTCAAGATCACTTCGTGATTCTCAGTATGCAAGTATATTTCTGACTCCCCGTTTGAATGCAGAGAACTGTCATTTAGTTAATTTTAAATCCTCTTAATAGCTATCATGTTGACTTTTTGTTTTTCTGGCTTCTCAGTGAACAGCTCTTGCTGAAGTTCAGCCAGAACAGTTTTCTGTAAACCTGTATTGATTTGGATTAAGTATAAATGCTCTTTAATTGAGTTGCATGGGTTGAATCACTGTGCTTGCTATTATCGCTAGAGTTTCTTGTCTAGGAAGTGAGGCTGACCAGGCTGTATTTCGCCAGGCTGGCCAACTTGCCCTTTTTAGAAAACTGGCACATCATCAGCTTTCTTTTAGTCCTCTGGAAATTCCACTGTCTTTCAAGAATTCCAAGTATTCCAAGACTTATGATGTCGTGCGGTCTTGAATCCAAACTCCCCACCACATTTCCCTTCACAAAAATAACTATGAACTTTCTAAATTCAATTTATTTCTTTAAAGCATTTCCAGTGGTATAATGTTTTGTAGAATGTCTTTTATTGCAAAACCTAAATTTGAAGCCGAAAAGCTAGTTGGCTTTATCTTTAAAAACATGTTTTTTAAAAGATCCTCATTGTTCTACCCAAGCCATTCCAGTCTGTGGTATAAATAATTGTTATAGTGTCTATTATGCTTAAACATACTGTGTGAAAAAAGTAAAATTCCAGCTGGACATGTGTAGATAATTAATTTTAGGGCAAATTGTATCTCAAGTATACAGGACTTGAACCTGATTGAATTTTCTGTTTGAAGTAAAATCATTATTTATCTAAACACAAAGCACTAATGTGTAGTTGTTGAAGGAATCTGATCAAAAACACTGCAGAAGGGGTTAGTTTTAAAAAACAGAGAAGTTGAACACCCATGGGGTGTTTAAGTAACAGAAAGCTAAAGTTATCAACTCCAAAGTGCCTAAAGAAGAAGAAAGATCATAAAGGACAAGTATCAGAAGAGCCCTGGGATGACCTGGAGTTATTTGTTAGACTGAGAGCAAGGTTACGGCCGTTCTGAGATTTGAAGGGTAAGAGGAGGAGATTACAGATAGCATGGAAGGAACAGGGTCACTGCGCGAGGCCATCCTAGTCTTGCAGTGTTGTGGTCCCAGTCATAGGAAAGGATGATCATAGCCATTGTGTTTTTTGAAGGCATGTTCTAAAGTTCAAAAGCATCTTGTCTGGAGCTGATCCTCTTCTGTTGCCCATTTTGATGTGAATGGAGAATATTTTAGCACTTGAGCAGGTCCTTCAAAGGTCTTTCAGAAGCAGTAGCTGCAAACAGGACATGGATGGTCATCTGTCCGAGCAAGCTGAAGGATCTGTATGCATTTTAGCCACACAACTATGTTGTCTTGTGCTTGATAAAACTATTTGTTCTCAAAATGAATTTATTTTAACAACATAGTAGAGGCCAGATGCTTATTCCTAATAGCACTGGTTCATGCTATAAGCTTTTAGCTATTTTCCAAGGCTCGATGCCTTCAGTGGTTTGGTTTTTCTAAAATGCCAATATAAATTGTCACACATTAAACTAATGTCAGTTATTGTCTATTTAAAACTGAAACCGCCTCAGTGGTGTATGTATATGGCTTGCGTGTTTAAAACACTTTAAAAAGAGTAACCTATTAAATACAGAACAGTTTCATAGCATGAGTACCACTTTCTCTGTTTTACAGCTGAAGGAAGCTGATGAATAAAGTACGCCAGTGGCAGAGCTGATAGGAAAACTCTGGAGCATAGAACATCAGGGTACCTTCAAGTACCCTGTTCTTTCCCTCAGCTCATATGGCTTCTATTATTTCTAGCATTTCACTTTTTTTTAGCAGTGGCTTTAATATTAAAAGAAATTTTGGGGGGGTGAACTTCTGTTTAGCAAATGTGCTTTCTGCCTTCAATCTTTTACATGCAACCCAGAGCTCACAAGATTATGGCCAGGTTATAAACCCCTGTGAAAATGGGCAAAACAACCGACAACAAGCAAACCGATAGCCAGTTTCAGTCTTCCTTGCCCCAGTTTTGTTGTCTAGGAACATAGGGGCTGATCTGACCTTAATGGCCTTAATGGAATATTTGGAAATGCTGCCCTGTATGGAGCACAACTAATCTCCAGTATCCTTGCCAGATCACGCTGCTGGCTATGTGTGGCATTTGTGGGTGAGAACGAGTTTTTGATGCTACCTTTTATTAAACTGGAAAAAAAATTAGCTTGAGACTCATGGAAACCACTTCTCATCCAATTATCTGAGTGGGCAGTGAAATGGGATCTTTGGGGTGGGTGATGGGGATGGTGAGGGTGAATGTTTTGTTCATCCAAACTATATGGCAGTCACCTGGTTTTGAGATTTGCTACCAGTTGTGAATTCAGCCCTAATTCACTAGGCAGCCACAGGAGCTAGCAAAACCACCACTTGGCTCTAGTAGTGCTCACAGTATGTTTTTTAGGTCAGGGGTCCTTTCACTTTTCTTTTCCGTACAGTTTCAGACACACTTCTAAAACTCAATAAACCATAAATAGCAATAATAACAACAGCCCAGATGAAAATTTATGATCTTGACTCATATCTGCTTTAGGTTTCAGGCTTGGTTAAAAATGTGCGAATTAAAACCTGTATACTTGCGTGTCTCCAGAGCTTCCACTGGTGATCTCAGTCTGAAATCCTGGCCGCTGCTGCCGCCAGGGCAGCAGCCCAGGGCTCTGCAGCATGTTCTGCAGGGTCACTTCCACCCTTTCTCCAGCCCTCCGTATCCCACCCTGTGCAAGAGCAGAAGCACACCATTAAACCTCAGGAAAATGCGTTACTTATGTGACTAGCACAGTAGTTGTGAGGATTTCAGCTAACACTCCTGAATGTTTTCTTTTCCAGTTTTGTTTGTAAATCTTTATTCTGCCAATATGCTTCTTATACAGTCTGATAGCAAATGTTCTCACTTCTTAAAAAGTCTTTGTAGATGGTGTAGGGATTTATTGGCATTGAAAATACAGTAGCTCTTAAAATTGGATGCTTTGAGTTTTGCCAACTTACGATAGCTCATAGAGTAAGGTAATTAATGCACTGAATTAGCAGGTCTTTGTTGTCATTATCTGTAGATGGTTCCCAAAATGACTTTACTCCCTTCTAGAGCAGTGAGTCTTTCCATGTACTTCTGTAAACATCTGCACTCCCACAGGAAAATATTCCGCACAACTACAGTGATGCAGTTTTCCAGGAAAGAAGTGCAAATTCTGTCAGTCAATCAATAAACAAACCTCTTTTTTGTTTTTATCTTTGGTTCTTGTAAATGCTACAGTCAAAGTGCTGCCTCTATTGGAAACTTCTTTTACAAGTGCTGTAAGAGTTTGGGAAATCTGTCAAACATCCTGAGCAGCTGCTGAGCAGAGCCCTCCGATCCGTGTGTGCTTTGGCATCGGAGGGATGCACAGGAGCAAAGAGTGAGTGGAGGAACTGGGCTTTGAAGTCTGCTTGGTGATGTTATATTATTCTTGGCTCTTTGCGCTTTGGAAAATACACTGCATCGAGTTCTCATCATTGCTGTAGTGCACAGTTTTTCTTGAGGCTGTGGAAGGGTGGTTTTAGCATTACATTCGCCTATGAAACACCTCAGTCGTTTTGCTGCTGAGATTATGTTATTTTATTAAATTCTTGTTAGGTTTTTCCTTTGTATGATTGGAGCGGTTCCCCAGTTTGTTTCTTGGGGTGATTCGTGCTTTCACCACAAAGCTGATGAGTACACTCATCTGCATTTGCAATAGAGTTTCATAATGACTAAATCACAGCTGAATATTCTGCTTTGTAATTGGATTCACCTGCACCCCACACTCAAAAAATGTAGTAATTTCACCTTCTATTGCATCTTCCACCCACAGCTGAAAAAGCTCTTTACAACCTTTAACATACTTAAGCTCAAAAACCAAAAACACAGTTCTGGGGTCCTTAAGAATTGGGATGTGGGATGCTTTCTTGGATGTATCTGATACTGCCCTCTGAAAGATGGACAGGGGCTGAGGAAGTCTGGGTGAGAAAGGTGCTGTGCTACCAATAACGTTTCTCCATTAGCTAAAGAAATAGCAACCTGTGCTTTTGAAACAGGAGGGTCTGAAAGGCACTGCCACTCTATGAATGGCTAAGTGACCTTAATGACAAGAGCTGGGGTAAGCTGTTATCTCTAATGTACACCAATGTTTTTCCTTTAGTCAAGAGAAAAATAAGAGTGGGGAAAATTCATTAACTAGGGGCAGAGGAGATGAGATGATTTAAGCTACAGGAAAAAGGGTTTTTTTCAAGGCAGACTTGAAAACCCATATGGCTGTTCAAGAGATTCTCCCTCCCTCCAGCTGCATCCAGAAGATTCATCCTTCTCTGGTACAAATAGTATAGTTTGCACTCTTAACAAGAAAAGCATGTTGGTTCCAAAGTGCCAAATTCTACTTGCCAAATATTGCTACAGATCTAGAGCTTTTTTTCTTCTTCTGTTTCAAATTTTTTGTTTGCTACTCCCTGGCTTGGTAATGTTTTCCTACATGCAAGCTTGTATTCAAATTTGTAGAAATGCAGGTCTTTGTCATTGTTATTGTTATTTTTTATTATTGTTGTTGTTGTTATTGTTATTATTTCAGTGAATGCCTCACAGCTAAATTCTTCTAAGTTTTAAATTGCAGCACAAGATTTGTAAGGTCATTACACTATCTCAGCTTATGACTTGAGCGAAGTATTTTCTTCAGAGCCTTCTTTATACCTCCAAGCCTGAAAACAAATACTTGTATGGCTCAAATCCCAAACCAAGCTTTAGATAAACATTTTATCATCATCTAGAACTTAGCTTTGATAGTGCTTTAAGACAAGTAAAAATAATAAGCGACAAAGGAATTCTTGTGGACTTGTAAATCCATGGTAAGTCTTTGGTGTGGGGATAACGCACAGCTTAATTCAAAATTTGTAGGAAACCCAAAAAAACTTTTGCAGATTCAGACTTTTTAAAAGTCTTTACAACCCGACTGCTTAAACATGTAAACTATTCTTGCAAATGAGCCTTATCTAATGTGAGCAAAGGGTATTGAAGCAGGCTCTAAAATACTACTTTTCTCTCTCTCATTTTGTGTGTTTTTATTTTGTCACACATGAAAGTGATGTGAGGGTTTATTTTTTTTCTGGAATACAGTAAATTTAAAATAAATGTTATTATTGATAATATGTACTAAGGTTGTAAAATAGCTCACTGGTTCTCAGTGTGGGCATTAATCATCATCAGAATGGAGGTTTAGCACCTGCTGATTTGACTTGTGATCTTCCAGCTGTAGTTGGAGCACTCACTGTACTTCTGCTGCCTTTCTTCAGCTTACGGAAGTTTGCTCAGATGAGTTTAAATAACTGGTACTGGCAGGCCTATGCGTAGCTGATAGGTGAGGAGAAAAGGAAGGAAAATAGGAAAAAATAACACAAATGAATAGGTTAGAGAAATTACAAGTTTTTCATTGAGTTTCTAAGGAAGGTATTTCCTCGATTCACTGAAGTCCAATTTATTATTTTCTTTTCCAGGAGACGTAGGGGCAGAGCAGCACTGGAGAGGGGTTCCTAGGCCTTTAGGAAGAAGGGAATTACAGAGAAAAAAAAGAAAAAAAAAGGAATAGATTGAGGCCAGAGAGGTGCCAATGGCTGCAGATGGGTCTGAGCATCATAGTGCTGCCACTAATAATTTGGCAGGTGGGGAAGAACGCAGCTGGGGGCACAGAGCAAGGCAGGGACTGGCAGTGGCTGGTGGAGGATGGATAGATGGATGAAACAGAGTTCTCACATCACCTCTGTCTGGGGCAGTCTCCAAACACCCACAGGAACAGAGAGTTGTTAAATGTGGCTTCCCATAGTATGCCACCTGTATTATTTTTCAATAAAACAGCTGAAATAACTTTTATGTCCTTCTAGCACTGCAACGTAATTGTGGTGTTCTGCAGTTGTCAGTAGCTGGTTGTGACGCACAAAGCGAGCTTACACTGACTGCATTTTAGAGGCCCACTGCATGTTTTTAGAAGAAAGAGTCAGAATAGCTACTAGATGCCAGGCATAGGAAGAACAAGCAAATGTCAGTGGGCCAATGCATCTAGCAGAGTTAAGCAAAGAAAATATTCTTCTGATAAATACTCTCATACATTTCATTTGCAACAACACTTGTGAAGTCAACTGCACAAAAGGGAGGAACTGTGTGAGTGGGAAGAACGCAGGCTGGTATCGGGTTGCTTTTATTCGGCTGAAGCCAGCTAGCAGTCATCAGAGTTAAACAAATCCTTTGAACTGGCTAACAAACTGCAATAGTTCTTCCATCATTGCTCTTTCTACTTTGCTCTTATTGGGGAATACCTTTTTCTTGCAAGAAAGGCTGTTGTCAAACCTCAGTGTTTCTTTTAGACTGCCACATATGCTTGCTGCTACACTATGTATTGAAAAGGCAACAAGGGTAATACCAGTCCATGGGAGAGCTGCAGAACACTTTCCCAGGTACCTGGACCGTTAGTGGGCAGTGGGGAGCTGTTTGGGCACTAATTTCATGTCCTAGGTATACTGTCTTCATTTACATGTTACTGGAGTTATTCCCTGTTTCCTCAGTCACCACAGAGTTCTGGGGTCTCGGGTACTGAGATTCTACAGAAAGGAAAAAACTCAACATAGAAACTGTTATAGGAAGCAACTTATTGCCATGCTCCTAAAATGGTTTCATCAGCCTCTGGTTTGTCATCTGAAAGACATACAGTGTATTAACAGGAGTTTCAATATGTGGCAGATACAAAGTCACAAAGCAGAAAAGAATGCACGTTCCTTCTTCACCTTCTACTCGTTTGATAATTCCCTTCTGTCACTGCCTGTTTTCCTTCTTGACATAAAAGTCACCCTATCGATGTGCAGTAGCTGCTGAGGTATGAGCAGAGGGCACATTTTAATATCTTAGACGACTGAAAATCTATGAACCAGCACTCGCGCTAAGAAAACGGGTTTGTGAGTGTGTCACAAGCACCAACAGAACTGCTTTGTGCGCTGCAGCATCTGGTCTTGCGCCATCCTGTGCTTACGTTTCGCTGGTTCACAGCAAGAGGTGATGACCAGGCTTCCCCAGCGTGCTCGTGATGCGAATCAGCTGCCAGTCAGTTCCTCTCGGATTCACACCAGCACCCTCATCATGTTCTCCTTTGCTCTCTCTGGAGCTGTGACTCATGCAGCTGGCCCACTTCTTTTAATCTTGCTTGGTACGTGTTAAGAGACAGCCTCATTCTATACTGCATCCCGTCCAGCAATGGTCCTGTACGCGCTCAGGTCCTTTTACAGACTAGAGCATAATACTCCTAAAAAATACTGCATCTCGTTAAAGTCTGTGGTTATTTCTGAAGGATCTTTGCTGCTGCTGAATGCACCTAATTGCACAGAAACTCAGCAGATGGGTTTTGCTGCTTAAGGCAGTGAGACTATTTAATTGACCGTGCAGTAGCACCTCTCTCCGAGCACGTGTGCCAGACAGCCAAAGCCCCAGAAACCTGATGCTCCATGTGAAGAACACAATGTTCACCTGGTCCTTGTTGCCAAGACTTGAACCATGATTTTCAAGAGCAGGGCAGCCTATAAACTAGCACATTAGGCTGAGTCACTATTCTGGCAAGATAGGTCTAATTTCTCTTTATATAAATTTATCTCCAAAGTACTTTATCATCCTGCAACTATTCTAACACAACACCCTCTGAATGACTGAACGTTGCAGAAGCAATTATTTACATCAGGTAGGGGAAACAACTCTGTGGTAGGTCCTTGGAAGAAATGAAGCAAAAACAAATTAGATATTTTATTTTTGTGCTTTGTCTTAATACTCAATTCCCCTTTGGATCATTAAGATCTTTCAGTTTTCCACACCAATTTGTCTTATCCTTCCCAAGAGCATTGGGTCAGTTCGTGTAGCTTTTAATAAAGACTCCATCTCTTACATAAACACACACGTCCTGACACAACTCAGAAATCACCACTGGTAAACAAGAATGTTAATTGCTGGGTAATTATATGCTACGAGGAGGAGGGAAGCATTTAAAAGAAGCTGCAGGCTTTTCAAGACAACAATTTGTAGTTGGATTAAGCTGGAATAAACCCAGGCCCCAGAAGTGAAAAGACAGTGTTTCTAAGCCTAAAGCAACACTTCTTTGCCAGTCAGCTTGAAGTGTGCACTGCCCAGTTGTAGTTCCAGGCTCTCTGGAAACATTTAACACTTTAACATGAAGGGGACAGAAGCTTAACCCTTACATTCTGCAGGCCTGAATTTTTTTTAACACGCATATACAGGTCTAGAAGGGTTTTAAAGAATTTTTTAACCTAAATATAACAAAAATTATTTTACTGTACTGTCTCACAAGCATCACTTACTAAAAAAAGCCACTTTTAACAGTTAAAACAGTTAAGCTGAAGTTCTCGGATTTCACTGGAAGGGCATCCAGTCCCTATCCATCAAAGTCTTGGTCTGCAGCAGTTTTGCCAGAGATTTTGTTCCGAAGAATGATGGATGGGCAAACGTTGGTAAAACTGTTTAGTGTAGATTTTTCTAACTAAAAGAGCATGTTGGCTGCAACGCTCATCTTGAAAGATGTCAGAGAATGGCCATACGCCGACAGGTATATTGTCATTTTGGAGGTGTGAATGCTTTGCAGAACTTTTCTCTCCTAGAGTGTTTGTATTTCCAGACCTATAGGGGATTGCCAGAGGTCAGAGTTTCAAAGAAATTAATCCCTGTTTTGGCCTATCCAAGAGTCTTTATGTGAAACAGCACAGACATTTTGTAGGGCACGGTTTGTGCAGTTGGGTAGTTATCCCTTTTTCCCCTTTTCTGGCCACGAGTGCAAATAGCATATGCAATTCTGAGGTTCTACAGAAAAGTGCTCACAGGAAAAAAATTGTCCTCACAAAACCTGGGCAAACTTTAGAGGGCACTGGAAAATTATGGGCTCCATTGGCATAACTCACAACTATTAGGTAAATACACACAGCAAAAGTACATTTAAAATAAAAATTATTTCTCTCTCCTGCTACAGAGCCCTCGGTAGTAATCCCTTGCAGGAGCTGATGCCATCAGGGATTCTGGAAGGAAAATAATCTGTTCCAGGTTAGTCTTTAGCAGAGACTGGGGAACTTGGTGCTTCGCAGTATCATTCCGCAAACAGAATCTCCCCTCAAACAGCCTATTTAGTGCCAGGCTTCCCCATCCCCTCGGATTGCTGCTTGAGCTTACAGGTCAGTCTTGCGGACAGTTATGTCAGTGCTGCTGAGACAGAGGTGACCTGCAGAACAAGGGCATGCACAGGCTCTAAAGTGGAGGATGGTGTGGAGGGCAGCAGGAGCTTTTTCAAGTGGCTTTGCTGCTACAGAAAATATTAATGGAACTGCACCTTCAGTTTCTAGTTGTAAGCTACTAGTGAATTCTTTAGGAAGATGCAAACAGATTAAAGACTTGGCAGAGTCTTTATATAACATTCATACATTTGTAAGGAGTATTCAGGGTCTTTTAAGTATTCACTTTCCAAGAAAATGTATGCAACAGAACAAATACATTCAGGCTTAACTTATTTTGGGTTGTTTTTCAGTTGTTACAATTAAATTTTCTTAATTTCTGAAGATTTTTCTTTAAAAATGACAAGCTGATTAGTCTTGCTAGCTGTTTTCCCAGTCTAGCAGCCTCTTCCAGGGTTAAAACAAAAAGCAACAATTGGTAGATCTTTAATTTCTGGGCGTCGCTGAATGTAATGCCTGTTCACCCCTAAGGACTGCTGAAACATTTGTGCTCGGTAGGCCCTTAGCCAAGCTTAGCATGCCACAGATGAAGTAATGCCATACCTGTCCATCTGTTTGGCCTATTGCTTTACAATATTTGGAATAAAAATTTAATTTCATATAATTTTCTGTGACATTGTTTAGAAATAGACCATTCTTATGTGTCAGAATGAAATGCAAATCACCCCTGTAGCAACTGAAAGTGTGATTTCTGACTGATATTTTGTAAGGCCTGATTGTTATGATTGCTACCCAGTTGTATATCCTCCCCTTCCTGCAGAAGAAAATGTAATGGAAAACGTAACCCTAACAATTACATACAGATGGCACCATCCCCATGATTTCAGCTCTGTGTGGTGGCTTGTATTTCTATACTACAACTGGTGTAAATTAAATTGTAGTCATCTTCTGCACATGTATTATATTGTATCTTCACTAGCAATAAGAACAAGAACCGCACATCTGTTGGGTGAGAGGACGTGTTGGCAATTTTCTGTTTATTTGGCTATTACACATTGCTAGTGCCAATGAGAACCCAGGGATCTAGTTGAATTTGTTGGAAACCATATTAAATGTCTCAGATCACCCCATCCACGATTTATTGTTTTTGCGCTGTGACAGAGCAGGCTGTGGTGTAATTTTTTCTTCATCTTCTCACGTGCTGGAAACAACAGCCTTTTCCAGTTGGAGTTACGGGATCTGTTATGGGATCATTATGTTCAGGGGGAGAAAGATTAGGTCTGTCAAAAGCAGAGGAGGGAGGAAAGGGAAGACAACAGTATCTGCACTTTACCTACCCTTGAAAATCAGTTTTCTCTTTTTTTCTCTCTCTCGCAAACACTTCTTGTTTTAAAAAACGAGATGGAATAGAAAAGGCCTCCTACTTTATTCACTCTTCCCTCAGTGCCACAATTAACGTAAATTCATGTAATTAAGTAAACAGTACCCTTCCTTTTCAGTTCCTGACCACTGTCACCAACCAGGGGCACCAGCGCTGAAGACAGGTCATGTCGGTAGGTGCAGACACGACCTCCTCTCTCCGTGCTTTGAACTGGCGAGACACGAGCCCGCTCCAGACCCGATAACGTGGCAACGTGCCAGCACGGCTAACCTGGGGTTTGAGGCTGAAGCAGCCTTGCCTACAGCCGGCCGGAGAGCAGACAGAGGAGCGGTCATCTGTCTGCACCTGTCTGTGTAGATGTACGCTAAAATTACTGCTGCTCCTCTGGGCAGGAATCGTCTTTCTGGTTTGACTCTGTACCGTGCCGGCCGCCAGAGAGTGCGGTGCAGCCGTGGTGTCCCTCGGCTGCAGGGGGATGCAGCGAACGGTATAGGAAATGCCGCAGTTGCCAGTTACAGTACTGCTCTCCTTTGCCCCTGTTTAAATCTGGCATGATTCTACAGCTTTAGTAGACTCGGTCTTAATTTAAGCTGAGGTAAGCGAGAACATCTTTTAGAGGCAAGATGAAATGATTTGGGGGCTTGTCAGAAGAGTCAAAACATTAGCTATAGGATCTTACCTGCTTTATTCATCGGCATTCCCAGGGCTCTTGCTGTAGTGATTCAGCTAATTAAAATTCCTTTTACCTACATTTTCCTTTACAGCTTCAGGTGGCTATAAGAACCTTCATTTCATGTCCCAAACTATTATAATGTGTAAAACAGATGCTCTGTTCCACTCTGAAGTGGCAGCATTTCAACAGTAGATCAAGTGATCCTCTGCATAATATCTATTACTGGCTTGTGCCTTCTAAGATTGTAGTGAGAATTTTAATTGAATGTCTAAGAAGAACGTGAAGTTTTCAGATGGTAAGCCTTTGTGAAGTACAAAGTGCTGTTTTTATTTGATTTTACCTTCTTTCTATTCCACACATATGTGTGCGTGTGTGTTTATGTGTGTATATGTATCAACAGATTAAATTAGGAGCTCTTTCTGAATATCTGGCTGGTTGATTTACGCATGAAAAACAGACAATACCAAACATGTGAGTCGTTAGTTACTATAAGATTATGAGCCCAATCTTATTCCCAGGGAAGTCGGTTTAAAGCGAGGCCTACGTCCTTAATGTTTTCTACAGAAAAGCCTGAGACAGTAACCTTAGGAGAATGAAATGTGAAACCCCCGTGGCAATTTAAGTAGGGCCACAGTTGAAAAGCAGCAAGAACAGGTTCCCTTTGTACTTCTCTGAGCTACACTTGGCATCCCTTGGGGCAAATTGGGAGAATTTCAGCCTTCGATGTCTACACAATCCCTCATTTTTCAGGAGCAGAGGCTTGTTACAGAAGAATGCTCTCTGTTCCTTGTAAGCCTAGAGTGGAAGGAGGTCACTGATTAAAGCAGAGGCTTTTGATTAAATGATGAGGCTACTTTCAGTGATTAAACAAAAAAAGCTATTTTGGGGGCCACTTTCTGCAGAAGCTTGGGCTAAAGTAGACAGCTATTAAAGCACACGAAAAGGCAAGCAAGTCAATAGTCATTTGGAGGTTGGGAAGGTGCATAGCATGGAAGGGGAGATAACAATTTCAGGATTATGCTAGTATTCATCTGTAATTGGATCTCTGTTTATTTTTGTTTCTTGAGGTGCTGTCACAGGCATGTATTGTATTTACCTTACTAACTCAAGACACACAATGCTGTGTCACTCATCACAGATAAAAGGCTTCAGTGTCCTCAGATAATTACGGAAATTTTATTAGCTATGATGAAAAAATGATAAAAGGTATCAGGGCTTTGATTTCGTCTTTTGGAAGTGAGCCTATTTTTTAGTCCATATTTTCCATTTATTGGAAAATTTTTAAAGCGCTGGTAATCTTTTAAGAGAGTCAAACTACCCATTTCTGTGAAGCTCTTACCTACATTCCCAAGGCATTGGCTACTATAATCATACTACTTTGTATTACACACAGACCCACTGTTGCAAAACGATTCATTGGCAGGCCAGGACTGAAATCTCATATTCCTTAATCTTAGTCCACAGAGTCACAGTCTGTTTATTCACTCAGGACAGGAACACTCTGGTTTATATGTAACTCTGCTTTGGTTTGCATGTGCAATCCCAGGTCTGTGGAAATCCTATAAAAATGTGGAAAAGGCAGTTCTGCTAACATTTGTTTCTATGTGTTTCACAGAGTTGCTATGCTTGCGTTTTTTAGTGTTTACATGCTGCAGTTATGTAAAAAGCATAATGTTATGGGGAAAAGGGCAGGGCTTGCTTCAAATTATCATTATCATAAAAAATGCAGAGAAATGTCAGGAGATCTTGATGAACATGTTTCTGCGGGAATTGGAAAAGAGACCAAGCCACAAAATTAAGAACTAGATCCAGATTCCATATCCTTCAGCCTCACCCCTAAGGGGATGAAAATTTCAGAACTGAAATACCACAAGTTTGGATTAAGTTTTTTTATTTCAACCCATCTCTCCACAGTCTGGTTATACTGATAATCTCTTAATAAATGTTAATATGAGCGATACCTATATCTGATTGTTATACCTGACCATAACAATAGCATTTGCAGTCAGACTATGCATAAATGCAATTTCATCCTGTTTTTTTTCCATGATTTTAATGCATTGTTTGAAACTGGCAGTTCTGCTAAATATTACTGAGCTGCCTACAAAAACATTGTGAGATGTTTCCTGCTTTTAAATGAAATCTAAGAAAATCATTGAACTTGCTTCCTCTCTGGCCCTTAAACTGATAAAAAATAAATTACTGGTTGCAAGAGATGGGCAAACATGTCAACTTTTGGACTGAAACCTAGAGGTTTTTTGGTTTGAAAAATTAATTTGATTCCAAACCAAGCCAACCACAAGACAATACCAGAAGCTGCATTTAACTCAATAATCCAACCCTTTATCCCCACTATTTGGATTTCCATAATAATTAATATTTATGTCAGAAACTCGTGATACTGCTTTTTATTTCTAAATATCACGATGACATTAGGTGAGAGCAAGTTGTAATGTATCTCTTTCTCCTTCCTGTGTATCAACATTTAAGATAAAAAAATTCTTCCCATGAATTGTCAGATTCATATTAGTATTGTTATAATAATTAAATGAAAGCGGTTTTCAGTGGCAATATATCCTGCCTGTCTTGAGTTGGCAAGAAGTATATGCACTATTTAAGAAAATGTGTTTATGCCAGAGGTATTTGTTCATGATACAACTCCAGTTACCTGTTGTGATTTAAATAGTGTAATTAAAACACAGAGAAATTTACACATTCTTGTCCTTCAGTATTATTGTAAGCAAAATTGCCACTGAGCACTTAGCATTCTGCTGGGTCACCTTTTAACTGAGACTTTCAGAAGCTTTAGTCATGTAATTTATTAGGTAAAACTGTGCTAATTATCTTCAAATTCAGAATGTTCTCTTTCCTGTTTTCTCCCTCCTGGCAAAATTCCTCTGATAAAATAGAAGTGGTACATCAATTTAAACTATAGGATGATGGGAAGGAGAAGCCACATTTGTTACCGTAAAGGCAGCCAAGATACAAAGGGTGACATAAAAAGACTCAGGCAGAAGAATACATCACATTGACCTGAATCTGGCTTTCTCCTTTGCGTCTTTTATTCTCACTCTTTACCACATCAGTACCTGCTTGTCTCTCCTTATCTTTTTTTAAGTCAGAAGTACTATATCATTGTTCTGCTGCCAGGTCAGCTGTGTTGAGAGATAGCTTGCTTTGTTTAAAAAGAAAGTAACTGTTGAACAGGCAAAATTACATATTTTAGAAAAATAAATATTATATAGAATATTTTGATCAGAATTATATGGTGGTTGCTACACCAGTTCAGTTGCTTCAGCCGTACCTAGTCATTACAACTGGCCATACCTAGGCATTATAAGTGGCTTTCAATAACAATTAGTTATTTCCAACTAAAATGAATCCTAGTTCATCACCTTGACATAGGTCAATTAGTTTATTGATTAGGACTAGGAATAGTATAACCTTTGAGAAAAAGATTCATCCCTTACAATGGTTTTACTCTGTTCCAGTTTTGCAATGCACTTAAAAGGGCCAAGGCATCCACTAGCAGATAAGGGTGATATTTAGGTAAATTTAACCTGATTTGAGTTATGCAGAACTGCCTTGTCTTAATTTGTCAATCTCAAAGGAGGAGTACAAAACTGTCATTGCATCAGACCAGCAGCAATCGAATTCTGAAACATGTGAGGATGCTAATTACCTTCAGACTCTTTCTACAGATCGTCTGTATTTTGACAGGACTCCCACTAATATATAGAACCTTTGCCCTAGTAATGAAAAATTATCAGGATTTGTAAAGGATTTTTTGATTTTTTTGTGATGTCTCTTTTGGTTTTGTATTCTATTAGAATTAGCAGATAGGATAGTCAATGGAAGTGTGTCCTTTTACTCCTGTGTTCAGAAGACCCCTAAGGTAGAACATCAGAGACGTAGGCTATGGGCTCTGTGCTGCAAGAAGATACCATTTGGGTTTGACTGCGTGAAGCATAGCTCATTCCTCACTTAACTCAGGAGAACTACATAAATTTTAAGTATCTTGCGGTGCCAAAGATTGCTGTCTGGGGAAGGCTGGCTCCTGCCCGCTAAGGTAGCGTGCCACTGTTGACCTGAACGTCACCCGCCAGAAACCGTCTCTTTTTCGGACCCTCAGTTCTGCCACAAGCCCTTTCGGTGCCGCCGATCCCTGCCTCCTCCTCTCTCAGGGCAGGACCAGGACAAGGAGGAATGGGTAAGTCATGCCGGCGGCTTTCCTTCGGCTTGGCGGCGGCAGCAGTGGCTGGGGAAGCGGCTGCGGGAGGCAGGAGGGAAGAAAAGATAGATGCAGGAAAGCGGGTGGAGGCAGGAGGAGGCTGCGGGAGGAAGAACACGCTAGAGAGGCGAGCAGGGAGAGGGTCAGAGGAGACGGGCTCGCTTCTCTTAGCAGCAGCCAAGAGAGAAGAGCGAGATCCCAGTTGGTGGGGCACGGGAAGGGAAACGGCCGAAGGTGTTCAGAGAGTTAAATCATCACAGCTGCCTTTTTCCATCCGTTTTTGTTTTGCCTCTTCTGAATTCCGACACCTACACAATACTCTGTCTTTTAAAAACAATGTTGGAGTTCCCGACATTGAACTCTGCAAACAAGTGTGTTCTCAATTAAGTGAAGAACTTCTCCTGCCCCCCCCCACTTGATACGAGTGCTTGGCTCAGATGTGCTGGCCTCTAGAGGAATCACACGAGCACATTTTTCAGAAGGTTTCCCCCTCCCAAAATCCCATCGAATGGCTGTTTCTTATAAACCAATGGAGATAATTTCATGGCTTTTCCCTTTCATGGCCACCCACCTCCTCTTCCCAGCTAGCTTTGATATAAAAAGACAAATCCTTTCCCATTCACATCAAAAGCAGGAGGGTCGCTCTGTGTCACCTACCCTGGGATTTTGACTCAAGCTATTCGGAAAAAAAATAATGGAAAGAGCAGCTTGGTTTTAACTCAACCGCAGTGTGTGTCACCGAGAGTTTTCAGGGTCATTGACAGATCAGTTTCATAGACCAAACAGATAAATAGGTACGAGTTATTCTTTATTATTATTGTTCATAATTTGTTCATGCCCTAAGTGTGCTGAGTGCACTACAGAGGATACCAGCCCTTCCTCAGGGAACATGGGGTCTAAGTTAGACATATGTTTTGTATATTTTCAATGTGTATTCAAGCACCTCCAGCACTGGATAGGCACTTTTAAAAACAAATTTCAAGTAATAACAATAACATGCTGAGTGATAACAACAGGCATGGGGGTGAGAGGAGGACGAGGGTTACAAAAATAAAGATCATGTGAATTGTTTTCTTTATGTCACACATGAGGCTTGGGATTTCTCTGTTTTTCTTCTTCTTTGAATGCTTTTGTCATTCCTTTCTCTCTGGCAAGAAAAGATGACAGACTTCTGAGGCAGAGGAATTGCTGCTGGAGTAAAGGAGAAATGAGGCAAAGGAAAGGGGCTGTTCCTGCTAGTACCTGAGAAACCTCTGGCCTGTCGGGGAGAAGTATTGCTGCAGGCTAAGGGACTGACTTAAGGAAGGGGAAAGAAGAAATTCTGTCACAACTGCACAAAAATCCTACCATCTCTGGTGTATGAGGTTGTCCCTAGTACAAGGCTTAACACGGATTTTTCTGAGGGTTGAATCTTGAAAGACCTTTCTTAATTCTTATTCCAGCTGTCTCTAACAATAGCAGAAGTCTGTGAAAGCAAGAGAAAAACTAAGTGAAGTTCCCAGGACTCAGCACTTAGTGAAATGAGATTTCTGTTTAGTTTAGTGCTCGTTCTCAGGTCAGCACATTTACCTGGCTCTACGTGTACCTGGTGCCTTTCACTTAAATCACTCGGTGGACTTCTCAGTGCTTGGAGCAATCGCTACGTACGGAGGACATTTCTGTAACACCTTTAGCCCCAAACAACTGCTTGAGCTTCCTGCTCTTCTGAATAGTTTGTTTGATTTATCAGTTCTACTCTTGAGCATCCTTTCTGGTGCATCATACCAGAACCATTGTGTAAGCTCCTGGTTGTTACTGTTTGCTCATGTACTGTTTATTGGAAACTCGTTGAAGGGAAACCGCAGTAGGCTTGCTGTTACATTGGGGACCTCGGGTGATGTCTGAAGTATTATGCAGCAAACAGGCTTCTAAAACAAATTCAGCAATGGACTTCAATTTGGTGCACTGCAAAGAAGTAGATTTCTGAGAGTGCTCCAGATTTGAATTTATAGTGCCTGAAAACTTACTGTTCTAGGGACAACCTGAGGATTTTTAGACTCTTTCACCCTGTATTGCATATGGGGTCAAGAGGCTCTTAAGAACTACCTGCAAACTGGGGATCTTCTGAGGAGTGTGAATCTGTCATTGCCAGGTTCAGACCACGCGCCTGCCTGCCAGTGGCAGAGGGGAAGACCCAGAACGAGCACAAATGTGTGCTTGTGTTGGCATTTGCCCTGGTTGCTGGACCAGCCCTTTGGGTGATACTACTGCCTGTTTGGGTTCAGCAGATGCAGAAGTTAGTTGGACTCACGGTAGGAGTCGCTGGCCCTTGTTTTGTCTCAAGAAGTGGGGTGTAAATTTACTACTTTCTTTGACCTTAAATGCAGAACAATGAATAGTTTGAACTTACGAATACGGCCTCCTCGGTGTTGTCAGTGCATCTTACAGCAGCCCTACAACAAGGCTTTCATTAGCACAAGTGCCTTTTCGATGTGTGTTTCACATCCTGCAAATCCCTTCTACTTCAACATATTCCTACCACTGCATTCCCAGTGCCAAGTTACGTGCCTGCCAGGAGATGTGGTCTATACGTGCTTTTGTTTCCAGTTAAGTCTTTTTCTTTCCTGGTAAGCACTTGAGAAATGCTGTGGCCTGTAGAGATAGAACAGATTTTTGCATTTTCTCCATTGTGTGAATAAGTTAGTTGTTAATAAAGCCAATTCCTTTATCAGATGTTGTTTGCAAAAATATTTGTTAACACATGCTGGAACTAATTTTTCATCAGTTATTTACTTCATGTGGGGATTACAATGGGCTGCGTTTCATCTGATAACTTTTGCAGCTTATTAGATGTGAATTTACTAGCTGTGAACAGTTGAATAATATGAAACTCATAGAAGAAACAAGCTGCACCATCCATAGTATAACGATCTTTCTAAATTAGCTCTGGCCAAAGTTCGTATTTCACAATCCACTAAATAGCTTTCTTATGGATCATAAGATGAACATATACTGAGTGAGGCAACTGAGTTTATAATATCTTCGGTATAAGGTGAACACTTTCTAACAGATCATGACATTATCAAAGTGCTATTTGAAATTAGCTCCATATGCTGTAGCAATGCTGTAAGATTTCACCCAGAATTTCATTTTCAAATGTTTTTCATTCAAGTTCACTGAGGTAAATTGGAAACACTTGGGTATATCCCACTTATGGATCTGTTAAGACCCACTTAATTTTAACATGTGGATGTGTGGAGAGAGAGGAAGGAGAGGAGAGTTGTAGGATGGGGTGAGCGGGAATAGCTCTATCAACTGATGTCCTTCGAAAATCTGAACAGTGTGTATTTGCTAGCGATTGCACAAATACTGCTGTGCAACCGACACTCTCCAGTCCATGACTTTGTACGAAAGATGAGATTTACGTATCGGGACGGTGAGAGTCAGCCTTTCGACTCTGCCTGGTTGTAGCAGAGGGTTAAGCAAAGGAGCTCAGTCTCTGCTCTGCCGTGGTGATGGGAGCCAGTTGGCAGAGGCCACAGAAGAAGAGCCAATCTAAAAATGCACTGGTTCTGCACTTTTGCTGGCAAGGCTCCTGGCTGGTTTTAAACCTGCCTTGCCAAAGCAGAGTTCTGCTCAGGATGGTTTGGGAGTGGGGTGGGGAGTCCCTCACTTTGCTTTATCAGGCTCTGCAAGACAAACATAGTGATATTTGTTTGGTTTTTTTGGTGATTGCTGGGTAATAAATGCATCAGGAATTCTAATTGGCTTTAAATTATTTCCTCTCTTTAAAAGAAACTGTATGAGGGAACTGTATGTTGCAATGAGGGATTCAAGTTTCTTACTTCACCGACTTGAGGAGCTGGGTAAGGGGTCAAACTGCTTCAGCAGTCACTGGCTGCAGGAGATGAGGATGTTTCTAGGAGCTTTGTTACACTTTTAGGCTAATAGTATTCCTTATGTGAACATACTGCATCTGCTACTAGGAATGTGTAAAAAAAATGGGGTTTAGTAGCAGTACTAAACAGTCTTTTTAGCTATTTGTATAAGATATTATAAAATACTTTAACTGGGATTGTGATAATTCAAATTAGCGGGTCATTTGGAATAATGTCTGAAGGGAAAAAATGCAATTTTCTTAGTGCTAGTTCAGTTCTGCATTTACATTTATCTATAGTATTTAATTATGAGCAGAAACACTATTATTTACATTAAGCGTCTCGGTACCCTTCTGGTCCTATTAAATATATTCAACTTCAGTGGTGCTGATAGTATTTTTGTAGGTTAACCAAGTTCTCCAAACTTGTGGTTTTTATCACACTATTTCTAGCATGTTTTCTGTGCTAGACAGGATCTCTTTCTCCTAAGGGGAAAATGTAGAAGAGCGCTAGCTGTTGTCGGGAAGCACCAGGAAATGGTATGCAACAGCTATCGCAATTCCAACAACAGATCAACTGGCAGAAACAAGAATGTCAGGGGAGTTGATTGCATAGCTTATCCATGTCTAGAAGGATATGGTTTTCATTTTGAAAATGCTATTCATCTAAAATCTCAAATTCTTATACCCACAGCATGAGTGTTTCTGAGTTTTGCATCAGAGCCTGGAGTTAAGAAACACACGTGCGCACCTTTACATCTGGTGCTTTTATGAATCGTTTTGAGGAACTGTTACTAAGCAGCAGCAGCTATATCAGGGCTCCATTTTATAAAGAGGAAGGGCTGTGTTACTCATTTTGTTTCGAAAAAATTCATTTGTTTTGCATTCCCAGAAGGTACTTTTATTCTCCCAGAAAGGTCAAGCAGAAACATTGATGTAAGTCCTGTTTATGGCAATTTTGTTAGATTTCCAGCAATTGCAATGGAACATATTTATAACAAGTATGTTTCTCTCTAGGGTGATACCATTAGTCAAAATATGCTTTCTCATATTTCCACTACATAAACACAAATATCTTTTAAGATTCAAACTTACTGGTCTTGAGGATTCCCACAGCCACATCTCATTAGTAGTTCAGAAGGCTGCACTAGCCATGGTTTCAATTTGGGGATGAAAAGGTTTTGTTAGGAGAAAGAACTTCGACCAAACTAGAAGGTTGAAAAACAGGATAATATTCCATGTGTGGGCTGTTGTCCTGAGCAAAACAGCAACCATGAGAAGTCCGATACTTTAAACATACAACTTGTGATTCAACGTGCTAAGAATCCAGGCAGGTCTGTGTTTGGTGCCCAGGTCTCAGCTGTGATACTGTGCCATTTCCACAGTAGCTAGCATCTCACAAACTTAATTGCACTTAATGCACTAATAACGTATCTGTTGTCCCTGATGAAATGTAGCCACTGACTCTGTATACGGTTCCTTTACAAGTATTCCAAAATATGTTGGTATCCTAGCAGGAACTGTAAAGCAGCAAACTGTCCACTGATACAAACGTCAGGAACAGACTTGACAAATAAAACTGCATTACTGGGAAAAGAGCAGACCAGAAGTTGTACGTAACATAGCCGTGGTGATAAATGAGTTGTATATCCCCACTTCCAGTTCATTTCTTCATTCACAAGACTTCTGTTGAAATAATGTGACAGTGTTAATCTAGAGAGTGTCCAGATAAAGAGGCAAATACGAATCGAGTTGAAATGACATTTTAGATCTCAACATAATAATGAACTGGCTCTGAACTAATTATTGAAAGAAAAGCAACAGGCTCCTAGCCTCTTGTGAAGTCTTAGGAGGATATGTCTACAGTGTGTTTCAGCTGTCTTCTACATACATCTTAGTATGAATAGAGCTTGGCACAGACACAAAAACTGGTTTTATAAGAATTCTAGAAATAGGATACCTTGAACGCTACATTTAAATGAAAGTCTCACTGATACATGTGGAACGAAAGTGAATAAAACTTGGAAGTACAAAAATTAGTTTTCTTCCTTCTGCTACAGTTAAAATGCAGCTGTTTGAAATGCAGACACCCCCCCCCGCCCCCTTTCTTGGGGTCTATCAGCAAATTCATTAACTATTTTTTGGCAGCAATATCGCTAGCTGATCTACATGTCCTAGGACCTAAGTGAGTTGAAACAGAATTTCAGGATGAAGTTCCAAGGAACAGCATTAAGGGCGTTGTTATGTATCACTATGTTAAAAACACTAACTACAATTTAGCAGGAAAAAAGCTGGCAAAATACAACCTACTTCAGTCTGCCAATATTTATGAGTACTCTTGGGGCTCATCGGCATTACAAGAGAAGAGCGAATCTAGTGGTTATATTATGTTCCGAAAATTTTGGGCCAAAACTTGTTTTTCACACAGCATTTCAAGAAAAGTATTTTGTTTTTCCCACAGATTATAATGGACAATTGACAATAAATCGCATTTTTTTCAGGGTCATCACCTATAATTCACAACACCCATTACATCCTTAGCAGTCAGGATCTAGACTGGCTGAAGCTTGCATAAGGCAAGAGAAAATGGACATGGACTGTCAAAGGCGAGTTTAACTGGCAGCAGCAGTCACTGCGCTTTTTTTTTTTTTTTTTTTACATTGAAGACTAAAAGTGACAATTGCAGGTATTTTAAAGTGCTCTAGTTTTATATTAAATTAATTTATTGGAGATTCATAACAATGTGAACAGGACATTCATCACTAGTAGACTCAGTTGTATCCCAGTGAATAGAATTTGCTGTTACTCAGGCTGAAGCTAAAATCAATTACTTGCCAGATTAGAAGAGAGAAATAGTCTCTGCTAGGAATAGAGAACAATTTGAATTACACAATACCCACCAAATCTTCTTTACTATCTGATTAATGGAATATCAACAGGAAAAAAATTGATGGAGAAACAGAGGTGAAGAATTAGATCATGACTTTGGAAATCAATTTCAGTGCAACCAGACTTGCACCAACATTTTGGCAGTTGAAAATAAGTTTAGGAATAAAGCCACGTGGATAACATGGTCTTTTCTTCTGATTGCTTTAATTACATCTCATCAGTTACAGACTTCTCTATACCTCCAGCTTCTCTACCCCAAAGTCTTTATCAGATAATGAAAGCAAAGGAAATGTACACTGGAATTGAAGGCAAAATAATAGTAAAGAGAATGGACATTATCTCTAAAACATAGTCAAATTTCCAATTTTATCCATTAGAGTACTATGTAGAGAGAGCAATGCAGTGAACTCAGTCTGTTAAGGAGAGCTGAGAAGACCCGTCTCTAGGTGATTACCACTAGAAAATAACTCCCTGCCTGTATCACAGTCGTGCTGGAGTCTGTCTGTCATGGCTGAGGTGGCTGAACATTGTGAAAAGAAAACCAGTAGGGAAGAGCTCATGATTGACTTTTGAAAAGAGATTAAAGGATTAAATAATTATAACTTGGATAAATGACAATTAAGGATGAGGAGACCTTCTAAAAGTAATTGACGTTGAGCTCTGGAGAGGGAGTAGAACTATTCAGTATTTTCTGTGGGGCCACAGGTAGGAAACTGAGAAAAAGAACCTGAGGGTAAAAACTGAAATTTGGTCCAGTCGTTCTAGTTAAGGTGGTACAAGCTTCATCACCGAGCCCTTTATGTTTCAGTGTTATATATACTATTATATATATTAGAGGATGATCTGTTACTGTCAGACATACAAACTAAATCTAAGATACTTAATAGATGTTTATTGTCTCCTGGGTGTGCAATGCTTTCTGGGTATATGCAGCTCAGAGGCTAACAGAGGAAAAAGATCATGGAAGTAAACATTCATCAACTATAACATTCTTCTTTTTAGGAATCTATCTGATAGATAGATTAGTAGATTCTTTTGGGGTTTTCCATACGTTTTCTGAGTCAAGGGTTAACATATTACTTATATATGAGAGCACCGAAAAATTGTTCATGGGACCAACTAAACTTTTGTATATCTTGGATTTGTCATTTTAGAAAGGCAAATATTTTAATAGATCTTTTTTCCAAAAAATAAACAATTCCAGTATCCTAGCAACAGTTACATAGCTGATTACAAATATCAGACTTCCCAGGGTATTATGGAATTCATTCTAGCAATCCAATTTAACTAATTCTGTCTTCAAACTAATTACCAGACTGACACAGGTTCTGAAGTTTAGAAGAAACAGCAGATGTAAATGAGACTGAAGCATCCTCCAGGAGATGGGTATGCATCAGTGGAGAAAAGAGTAAGAAAATAAGTCAGTAATTATGGTACTGATTTTTAAAAATACCTAAAAATTAAGCTTATTTTTCTTACAAAGCCTCTTTTGGCAGTTTGTGGAGGAGGTAGCAGTATGTTTGAGAGACTTGTACAGCACTGGTATTTACCGTGTGTTTGAATGCAGTGGAAGATTCGAGGCAGTTAGCTAAAGAAGCACGTACAGTACTGCTCAAGATGACTCTCTGTCTTAGGAAGTGCAAAACCTGATAAATCTTTCCAGCTCAGCAGGTTCAGTTTGTGTGTTACTTTCAGAGTTTGGATACCAGGGTGCTGCTGGGATCACACCAGATCTATTCTGTGGGATATGTAGAGGTTTTATCAGTATGAAACCATTTAAAAGAAAAAAAGAAAGCTCCAGTAAGGTAGACAAAATTACATAAATGGAAGACGACAGTTGCTTTTTCCATATGAGTGGTTCTGTAGGCAAGAGAACATTGACTTGAATGTTGAAAATGCCTGCCTTTCAGTTCATTAAAGACTGCTCCTTGCAGTGATTAGTCCAAATCAGTGTGTGTTCTGTGCCAGTGATCGTTAATGGGTGCTCATCAGAAAGACCATCATGTTGGATTGCTGGTATCTTGAGCCTGTGCAAGTGACAGGCTCTTCTTCAAGCACTGGCTGATAAATATAGTGCTCTTGACGATCTGCCACTGAACTAAGCTTTCGTCAGGAGAGTACAGGTACTCCTGTCTGAAATAAATTTATGTTCCATTATTTTGCAAAGGAAAATACTGCAAGGACCATGAAGAGTTGTTTTCAAGTCTATACCTTCAGCAGGAACTAAAAGCACAGTCATGCTGTTCTCTCTGTTTCCTTGAGGTTTGTCCTCTTTAAGTGCCTCAGGGGTGAAACTAGTAATTTGAAATTTGCATCCATATTATCTGTTGCCTTCCCCATCCATATGCACCGTCTCCAAGAGCCCAGGGCAAAGATGCCATTATACTCAGTCACTAACAAACCAGGTGCAGTGAAGAGATCTAACAGAATGTTAATAAAAGTTCTGATGAAGAACAAAAAATAAACAAACCTGCTATCGTGCCTGTAAGAATTGCTGCTACCAGGAAATTAAAAAATTACACATGGCATATGCTGCCAGCCTACCCTCAGCACTGCTGTTCAGCTCTGAAATCGTGTCCACCAGGTACAAAGAAAATGAAGTAAATTGATTTGCAAAAAAACAATTTGCAAAATCTGGTAACATTACAAAAATGTCATTCTCTTCTGTGCATCTCTGAGACTACATACTTATTTTTATGGTTTTAAACAAAACTCTAAAGAATCCCATAATTGTGTACATCTCATTCTTGAAAGATGGCGTAGACTTAAGTTAAAAAAACTGAGCTTTGCTGAGCTTCATCATGGTCAGAGGACTCAAAGCTCTCAATATGTTGTTTTAAAAGATAAGGAAATAATGAATTGGCTAGAAGTGTGTTTATCTGATCTCAAAGTTCAGTAGTGTGAGAGGAAAAAAAGATATTGGAAAGTGATAGAAAAAGACATAGATCTAAAAAAAAAAAGTAATCACAGAATATAGCTATTTTAGAAAGCAGAAATTGTGGATCCTGCTACAGTACTCCCATAAGCGTAAGAACTGGATCCACATAAGAACCAGGGATCAAAAAGACCGTACTTCTATCAGAGCTCCCATCTGTCCGACATCGTTCCCATGTCTGTCTGCATGTCAGAATTGGGCTCGGATGCGTAGGGCTGCGAGCCAGGATCACGTGGGCCAGGCCATCAGAAGAGGCCATGGGATGCTCTTCTGAAACCTTCTGAGCATATTCACTCTTTGCAGCTGGGTTCTGGGTTGGTGATGCCTTTTGGCTTGGGAAATGTTCCTCTTTTGTTGTAGAGAGCTGCTGTGACGCCTAGCTGATTTGAACCGCTGAAAAGCAGCATTTTCTCTTATTTGTATTCCCCTCGTGAAATTTTCTGTGCTGCAACTATCACGTGCATGCACATTTTGAAGACAGGGTTTGTGTAGCCCCGAAGCAGCAGCAGCACGCGCTGCACGTGGGATTGCTTTAACCACTGTAGTAAGAGGTTTTTACCCAGGGTTTGTCCCCAGCATCCCATCCCTTCTTTTGAGGGTGCCGCATGGGGCAAGGACTCCGTTTGCTGAAAAGATACAGAGACTGAAGACATCACAGAAGCGTCTCCCTGGGTGTAGCACGTTTCTCTCCCCATCTCTTCTTCTCTAAGGGTGTTGTATGAGGAAGGCCCCCCTCTGCTTTGCAGAGGCAAGAGAAAAAGGCCCATCCATTAGGTTAGTAGACTTAGGTACTGCCAGCTAATGTAGTTAGTCCACTGTCAAATAGCAAACACCTGTGACAAAAGTTCAGGATTCACTTGATAATTGCAGGAGAGGAAGAGGGATGGGGAAGACAGGTTTGCTGTAGGTATACAGAATGAAATTTGTTTTCATGTTTTGCCTTTAAAAGATATGGGAAGATATATATAAACCATCTAATTAAAAGGATGTTATTTAGAGTGCAAAATTAAGAACTCAGAAAATAGAAAATGTCACATTCATGGTATTTCATGCGATTTTTTACCTAAATCTGTACTGTAAGTGCATTTGATCAGATTTCCAATCTCTCTGGAGTATACGAAGACAATAGTTGTGGGGAAATATTTCGAACAATATTTGGGCAAGGCTATAAATGTGACAAAACAAGATTATGTTTTTTCACCCCCAGTGATTCACCTTTCTGTAGTTACGAGCACTCGTATAGGTTAGTCTCCTGTCCCTACGGAGAATGAGCAGTTCTTGAGCTGGATGGACTGGAATGCAGATTAGTATTGTGTGGACTCCAGCACCCTCTAATGGTGCAAGCACTTGCTCACCGTATGTTCCTATATCCTGACAAATGACTGCATTTGTAATAATGAGACCAATTTTGCTGCAAATGGCCACTTTTTCACTTGCTGAGAATTAAAAGTTTTGTAATATTTTTAACAGCTTTACTTGCAATCTGTGCTGACAGACCTTGCTACATACTCCAAATACCCTGCCCATATTTCCACATTAAGTTACGATAAAACTTTAAAGTGGGGGATGGGACGACTGAGAAATCTGCGAGAGCAGGAGGCAGGTGATGACTAAAGAGCAACGACCCCAGGCATGCAGCTTACAGTCAAAGGCAAGGCAGGTACCACCGTGTGGGACAAAGAAAGTTGGGAGACCTATGGGGGGAAAAGTCAATCCACTTGGCTTTCAATATTAGTGGTAGGATAATTCTCTAAATCTGACTTTTGTCCCAGAGCTGTAGAGAGAGATCTTAAAACTGGTATGTACAAACACAGCTCTACTCACTTCATTAGAGCTCTGCTGATTTACATCAAGTGAGTATGTTGTAGCGGTTTCCTTAATTTACTTTATCCACTGCAAGATAGTATCGTGATGTTGTATACAGATTATGTGCATAAATGTATGATAGGACCATTGTACATGTGCAGAAACTCATGTAAAGTGCAGGAGTCCCAGTACACAGCTGCAAAGTCCTCCTGAAAGTAACAAAAAATAGGTTTCCCTGGGGTTTTTGGGAAGGTGTTAATGTGTAAATGTGGCAGCTTATCACACATAGTGGAGAGTTCTCACTGAATATAACAAAAATACAGCTTGCTCATAGGTTAGTACCAGTCAATCCTCATTACACTTTCACCATGTCCCAGTACTTAGCTGGAAAAATGGGAAGAGAAGGGAAAGCTTTTGTAAAATATGAGTCTCTCTGAAAAGTCACCAGTAAAAATAATAGGATCTCTTGTTAAGTCTGAAGATGAGCAGTTGCATGTACTTTTCCTTTTAAAAATATTCCCTAATCCTGATTCTTTGGCCCATTCATCCTTTGAACTTTCTGATACAACACCAGTCAAACAAAATTGCTGAATTCTGGCCTGTTTGAAACTAACCGTGAAGGCTACTGAAAAACACCAGCTACAGCAAAACCTGCCACTGCCATTGCAAACTGTGCAAGCTGCGCTTCGTGCTGCAATAACTACACACAACAATCTGGATGACAGCCAAGATATTAATCAGTAGTTACGGAGCTCTGCATGGCCAGTCTCTCGTCCAGCTCTATTTTTTTTCCTCTGCCATCAGCTGTTTAATTTCCATTTTTCTGAAAAAGCTTGGTCTAACTGCTCTGTATGAGCTGGGGTGCAGCATTTTTGATACAAAGCCCAAATCTGAAATGATTAGATTTAGCATGTGTTGTAAGATTTATCTACTTTATCTACAAGTACAGTATGTGATGGTCCAAGATACGACCAAGGTAGGGAGAGCTGCTGTATTTTCCCACAATAAATAACAAAATGGGCCAGCCTTTAGGCCCACAATCCTGTTTTCAGATCAGCAGGGAGGTCAGAAGCCAGGGCGCTCAGCTGCCAGTTGGGGTTGGTTTTGGTTCCCTTTTTAGGTCACGGATTATCACATCTTCTTGGATATCTCTGTCACTGATAAGCAAAACCATGTGTAACCTACCCGGATATAAATATATCTGACAATAAAAAAAAAGGTTACGCCTTTATTTTACACACACTAGGTTAAAAGTGGTTTGGAAAGTTAGGTCGTCACAAGGTTTGGCTCATTTAATGTTTATGACTGCTTTGTAGCTATCTTTCCGCATACCTTCAGGGCTTGCATATATTACAAGCTTAGCAAGATTTTGAAGTGAACAGTGGGGAAAGTAACTTGCGCAACTTTGATTTTCTGGATTAGAATATAATTTCGAAATGCATACTGTAGTCTGTGCACAGTTTCACGTTCAACACTGGAAATATAAACCGCGTTTTCCCGTTGTGTTATTTTACAGGACAATACAATTAAGCATTTTCTAGTACATGTAATTTTTTTAAGACCTTTTTCTCATATGAAAGACATATGGTCCTTTGGGTTTTTCTGCAATAGGTAAATTGTTGTAAAAACTGGCATTTGTTTTCTGAGTTTATATTGTTTCCTGATGTATTTCAGCTATTTTTTGGACCAATGACAAAGCCAGTGCCATCTCAGCTGTTGTCAGTCTTACTCTAGTCTTCAGACTACAGCTCTTTGTAATGACGTGTTTCCTGATGGCCAGAGTCTCTATGGCCCTGGTAAGTCACCACCACCCTCCTTTCCTTGAGCACCCAAAAAGTTATGTTTTTCGAGAAAAAGCCGATGATGATGACCCTTATTTCAATTACCCTAAAGCTGCTAGCACTTGATTTTCTTACCTGCCTGCCTTAGTGCTGCAGTCTTTGACAGTAGTTTTAAACAGTCTAGTTACACATGTGGATGAAATCACAGCTTTCTGAACTCTGCAGAAGTTTGCTTCTTTTTTTAAAGAGTTCTGTGTGATGTGTATTAGTAGGAAACCACTCATGGTCAGAACGAAACTTAAAGATAGAGATATTACTTAGGATAATCCCACGTCTTCCTAAACCACTCTCTTAAGTCGGGCTACTTGCAACTGTTGTAGTTGCTGTGGAGCCCGATGAGGCTGCACATCCAGAGAGGACTTTCTTTACTTTGTAAAATTGGCTGAAGCTCAACTTTAGATTCAACATTTATTTTAAATAACATCCGTAGTCTTGATTTCTGAAAAGGGCACAAGCTACTTTATACCAGTTATATCTAACTCCAGCTGGCAATTTCAAATGGGGAGCTACCATTTGAACCACAAGTGCAAAAAATACATTATAAGAATCACAAGATTTCAAGGTCGCATGATTATTTTTGTTTTAAAGAGCTGTATTTGGGAATCTCTTACCTCAGATGAGCTCATGTTTATATGACTAAGTCTCCCCTGGAAGCCCATGAAACAAAAGAATTTTGTTTCATAATCCATGTGGATCTTAGAACACATAGAAAAACTGGCTGTTGAACAAAAAAAATAGTCTTAACTTTATTTACAGAGGCATTATCTGAAAATGTCTGCTCACTTTTACAGTGTTCTATTGCTGTCTGTCGGAGAGGTTGCCTTCCTGCTCTATATACACACACACAGGAAAAATGTATCATGGATGTGCTGTGCCTCCCATCTATATGATAAGCAGTTTTGAGATTTTAGGAGAGGAGATTCTGTGAGTTGCCTCAGGTAGTGAGTTAGCTGACAAGAATGATTTTTAAATCTTGCTGTTTGTAAAATGTATTGCTGGCAAAAATGTCGGCTTCTCAGCTCTACCCAGTGTGGGGAAGGAGGAGAAAGCAAGTGGGCATTCTCATCTTCCTCTTCCAAATCCCCAAAACATCGAGTGTACATGTCCTGAATCCCCTCCCTGAATGCCATGGAAAGGGGCATTTCTCTTTCCATCAACTATGTGTGTGTATATATATATATATATATATATATAAAATACAGACTGTGGATTTCACAATCTAAGTCAGATGTCTGAGATTTCGTGTTTAGGGTTACATGCAGCTGAGGCCAGCATATGTTATGATATCTGCAGAGCACTTTTGCTACAGCAGGGACTATCCAAAAACTTGGTTAAGCTGGACCACACACAGAAAATTAAAACAAGTGCCAAAAAGTTCAGGTTTTGTACTAAAGAAAGAGCTCAGTAGCCTGAAGAAGAGGAGAACAGTGACCCTATAGACTGTGAGCCAGGTAGAGAAGAGGTTAAGACAGCTGTCGCCTCATTACTGAACAAATTTTTTGAGAAAAATCAAAGGTTGTGGATCATCTCCATCTTAAAATATTGAAAGAACTAAATACAGCGTTACGAGTGTGGTCTAGGGATTTGTAGGTGATGTCTGAATCCAGGGATTTAGGCAGGAGAATGGCAAATGTGGTACCTATGCTCAAAAAGAAAGAAAAGTTGCTAGAGGCAGTACAGCCTGCAAGTTTGATACCAACAAGAAGGAAAGTTTTAGAACAAATTCTGAGGGGACAAACTGGTGAACAAAGAGGTGACCGGAAAGTGTGGAAGATTACACCGGGGTTTTATCAGAAATACATTCTGTTAGATAAATTGCTCTCTTGATGAGAAAACTAATTTCCTTAACAGAGGCAATATAGGGGATTAATTAACTGAAGTCTTAACTCAAACCACATTACGGAATGTGGAAATGAGGGGGATTCCTGCAGGAATTCAAAGGGGGTTGTGGAGCGGACTGGGCGAGTGGGGTGGTCTTTCTTTTTTTTTTTCTTCTTCTTCTTTTTTTACGATAAATGCCACGTTACCAGGGTGTCGGACATCAGACACGTGAACTGCCCCAGGGACGTCGCCGTGGAAGAACCGTCTCCCGTGGGCTCTCCGTGGGGAATTTCTAGCAGGGCCAAGGACGGCCGAGTACCACAGTGCCAGGGACGGCTGTTGGAGCCCCAGCGCCGCCAATGGGCTTAAATTAGGGCGAGTAACGTGGCTTGTGCCTACGTAACTGGGAATTCTAGGAGCGTCTTAAATCTATTCCCCATAGACAGATCCGTCTCCGAAGAGCAGCTCGTTCCGCTTCATCCATCGGTGGCGGGGAGGGGACGAGGCGACCCTGCCATCGCCTCCCGGGAGCTTGGGTCGGAAATAAATTCGGAAGCGCCTAACCACCCGGGGAAAGCCAAGCCCCGCGGCAGCTTTCCACGGCCGGCCACCCGCCGGGGGTCAGACCGCAGCTCGGCGCGGGGGGGGGCGGGTGGCCGCGGCCCTCTCACGGCGACGGCCCGCCCCGCCAGGGGGCGCCGCAGCGCCGCGCCGCGCCCAACCCCGCGGCTGCCCGCCAGGCCGCTCAGCCGAGCTCCGAGCGCCTTCCCACCCTTCCCGCCTCCTTCCCTCCCTCCGCCCGCTCAGCCCCGCGCAGCCGATTCCCGATGCGGCCGGGCTGAGGTAAAAGATGGCTCTGTCGCGGGGGCTGCGGTGCTGTCAGCGGGCGTTCGCCTGGCTGCCCGTCCTCATCATCGCCCTCGTCGTCCTCTGGTCCTACTACGCCTACGTCTGCGAGCTGTGTCTGGGTGAGCGGGGCGGGGGGGGGCGGTGAGCGGGGCCCCGGGCCTCGCCTCGCCTCAGCGCCGGTCTCTGTGGGCCGGGTCCCCCGGCGGGAGCCCGCCTGCCCCGGGGACGGCGCTGCCCTCCCGGGGTCGGGTCTGTGAGGGTCCCCTTTGGCCGGAGGAATTCTGCTTTTTTTTTTTTCGTCTCCGGCCGGCGCTGGGCGGGCTCCCTCGGGCGCCGCAGCCCACAGCGGACCCCGTGGGGGGCCGAGGGCCGGGCGAGAGCGTTGGCAGGTTGCTCTAATGACGCCTCTAATTGCAGCAGGCACGCCCAAGAGCGGCCGGGGGGACGTGAAGAAACACTTCGTTACGCGTCGAGTCCGTTGTGGGATTAATCTGTGGGGGTTTGGGGGTGTGCTGGCCTGTTTTTCCCTGAGATTTGGAGCCCAGCGGGGCTGGCTGGGTGCTGAGGGTTCTTGTACTCAGTCGTGAGCCCTCGTGTCAGCCAGGGAAAGGGGCGTTTGTCAAGGCTGGGAGATTCATACCCACGGTGAAAGTCCGTGCTGTTGTCATCTGATAATGTTCAGGTGTGATTTCTGGTTTAAGCAGTAGCAAAAATCAGTATATGCCCTGCCCTGCGTTGCAGTCTTTATATATATATATATATATATATATATATATATATACATGCTGAAAAGGAAAGAAACAGGTTACGTTAAATCGCACTCATGAGTCAACTTGTTACAGTAGCATGCAAAACACGAAATTTTAGAAAGGAAATTTTTGGTACTGGCTACTAATTGTATAGTTTAATGTAGCAATTTAACTATATAGTAAGTTGCAAACTTTCTTGTGTTTACTATGTTCTGGTTTAATGTGTGTGCCAAGACCTGTTACTAGACGATAGGGTTGCTAGGTCTGGTGGAGGTGGAGAGAAAAGCAGGTAGCTTGGGCTTTTGAAATTGTGAGGAGGAGTGTGTGGCTCTTTCTCTCCAGGGCAGGGTAAGCCAGATAAAGGAAGCCAAAGTTCTCAGAGCAGTAGTTTGAGACGTTTCTGTGAAAAGAGCTGCCTTCCGGTACGGCACAGCTAATTTAAATCAGATTTTTGTTAGGGTTGCCAGTGCAGTAAGACCTACTGTTTTTTCTCGATGGGGACTAAAATGAAATGCAGCTTCTTTGATCTGTTTTAATTGGCAGCTAGGCAAAACCCCCAAATGCTTCATGACATTTTATTCCATCTCTGAGACTGTGGGCTGTTTCTTTCAAGAATTCACATGGAATGATATCTCCAAGGTGCGTGTAACTGTCAGTTAGACCATGTGACAAAAAATTTAGAATGTTTTCCTGAAATGCTGTCAGTCTCTTGAAATATGCGTTGTTTGCAGTGCTGTGCAAATTCAGTAACATTTAACACTGGTTAATTCCAAGTCTCAGTGCAGCTATTAGAAAAGACTCTGCTGATTTAAGTGGGGTTTGGATTGGGCCTGTGTTACTCTGCAAATGCTCAGTAAGCTAGCAGGAGCTCATCTTGCTGCCTAGAATCACAACTTAAAATCACTCCTTTGCCCACACCCATCTATTTTTTTGCCCCATCTTTCTCTCTCATGCATTTTATTTGTGTGTGGAGGAGGCTATCTATACAGAAGTTGAAATGACTAAATTAATTATTTTAGGATTTGAACATTAACTGTTGGCATATGCAGTTACTTGAAAACCAGCTCTCGGGACATTATTTCTCTTCCAGATTGCTAGCATAACAAGGCTTTGTGTGGGCTTCTTTTTTTCAGGTTTCCACTGTGTATTGCCATTTGAGCTGTTGCAGGCATGTAAATAGTAGATGCTCTGTTTGGACACTTGATTTTCATCTTTAGTTGTGCAGGCTTCTGAGGATTGAAAGTAGCGTGGGGGTGATGTCCTAAAAGTATCTCATGACACTGGCTTTTAAACTTTCAACGACTGGTATGGCCAACAAGTCATACTTGAGAGGAGGCCATGATTTCATGTCTGGTTGGTGGTTACTGCCACAATGAGAACAAGGACCCAGTGTCCTGCGATAAAACCTTTTATATAATCTTTATTTAGGAGTTTGCTCTTTTCTCAAGTAAAATCCTTAGGAAGGCTGTGCTGCAAGTGCGACGTACTTCAGGAGGGAACCAAGCAGTATTTGTGAAAAAACGATGTACCCTTCATAGCTTGATTTGCAGCAAATCAAAGGAAAAACTAAGGGTTTCCTAACCGTCTTGTTCATCTGAAATTGAGTGCACAGAGACACAGCAAATATTTGGTCTCTTTTTTCATCTACGTTGTTGCATATTGTAGAGCTTGCAGATCAAACCTGTTTGTTAGCACAGGTTTAAGAAAAGCTACTTTCGTTAGTAAAAGCAGGACTTCTTGGTTCCTACTCTGATTGACATTTTCCAAGTTTGTTATTCAAGTAAGATGGTAGAGTGAGTTGTGAAGAGTAGAGTCTCCTTCCAGGTGCTGGCTGTAGGCTAGAAATAAATGGCTCCAATCCCTCAATCACTTATTTTTCTATACAGTCCAACAGAGTTACTGAAGGGGTCGCTGCTGGTATGTGCAATCTCTCAAATCTCTGAGTCTTCCAACAATATGATCTTCTTTTTGTAAGATTGCTGTGCCTCTGGGAGGTGATATGCAGCCACTAGTTTCCTTTCATTCCTCTGTTCCTCCAAGGAGCAACACATTTCAGTTGCAACCATTAGATTCAAGGCTATGGACTCAATATAAGGGGCTCCCATCCCATGAACCATCTTTGTCTTCCAAGCAGCATTCTATCAGGATACCATGGAACTACTCCATTTTCAGTTAAAGAAAGATGTCTTTATCTTTTCTGTTAAACTTGGATGATGGCTTTTAAAATAATAAATGGGTTTTAAAATAATCAGCAGAAGTAGACATTGAGCAATGTACACTTTGCTGGTTGCTCTAAGTGGTTCTGTTAGTAGGGACTGTTCCTATGATTATGGTTAAGTAAGGAGGGGTTGTAAAAACTCTGCTAGTAGGAAGTGTATAAATAATTGAGTCATTACAGTGTATCCTTTGTTGCTGACTAGGCCAAAGCTGAGACAATTTGTAATTTTTTATTTATGCTGATGCAGAAATGCATTGGGGCATTGTTCACTGTGGAGGATTGAGACCACCTAGAGCCTAGTACAAAGCAGGCTACAAATACATGCTTATAAGTACACGCATAGAGATGCTGCTTGGACAGTTGCTAGAGGAGCCCTGGTAATCTTGTCACATCACTGTCACTGGTGGATTATTTTTGTCATATTTCCAATGTACAAATATGCAAAATATATTTTATATAACAAGGGAAAATACAGCATGAGTAACAGTTATTGAACATCTTGTTGTGGGTGTCATTTGCGTGAGTAAACAAGGAATTGTTATGGATGCTTTTGATTTGATGCTAAACTGTGGGCTCTCTTTTCATCTGTTGAATTTGAACTTTTTTCCCTAAAATGCTGTATTTCAAATAGAAACATTATTTGCCCCAAACTTTTCTGGGAATCCTATTTGCTCTGTAGACATATGTTTTCTTCTTTTTCAGTGACTCTGAGCAACCCTGTGGAAAAAGGTATGTGCATTCGATTTACTATTTGACATTCAGTCCTTGTGTAAAAAGATTCACAAATGATCTAGTTAAAATACCAAAAATACTTTGACAATTTTTTTAAACTAACATACCCTTTCAGTGTTTCCTTCCCATAACTACACGTTCATGAAGTATACAGCATGCATTGTTAGACATGCTGTAACTTTTGGATGTATTGGGAAATGCCCCTGTTTAGCTGCAGTATGAGCAGAAGAACGTGAAAAGGCTTTGATCCCTTTCACTCTTTCAGAAAAAAACTATGTATATCTGTCTGTATACACCCACACATCTTTTCTCCCTTTGTGTTTTATGTTTTCAGAGCTGATTTTACAAGCTAAACAGAAAAGACTAGTTCTGTTCTGTGGCCCACCTATTTTTGATCACTGTTCTATTTGATCTTTGGGTGAAAGCTATTTTTAATGTTTTTTGTAGGGAGGCTTTCGCAAAACATTTTCTGCTTGGTTCTGTTGACCACTAACCACATCTTGAGTGGTAACACAGTAACTTTCAGTTCCTACCACAGATGAGTTAGAGCAAAGATTGCTGTCTCATTATGATTTGGCTTGAACACTTCTCGGATTCATTTGGTAGCACAGGCTGACAGACATTGTTCTGAGGTCCCAGATGCAGGACCGTGAGGTTGCTGAATGAGTTGGGCAGAGCAGCAGGATCACCTGATGAGACCGTTTCCACTGGTGCATTGTTGGAGGCCACAGTCATGTTCTAAGAATAAGGGGTTAGTGGCCATTTTAGTACTCCTCCTCTTCTTTCCTGGAGGTGCTTTGAAGGCATATGGCTAATACAGATGGCCTCTTACCTTCATTTCTTCTTCCAGGGTTATAAAGGATAGGAGTAGGTGTAGCGGTTTTCAGCTGGCAAATTGTTCCATGAAGAACAATGGCAGCTGATACTTTAAAGATCCTCCAGATTGCTGCATCAAGTAAATTCTCTTTCCACTACAGAGCTGTCCTAATATTTGAAACTGTTACAGAGAAACTATAGAAAGCATGCTGTTAATGATTATTCAGTAGAAGAAAGTTATTAGTCGCCTAATCTATTAGTGCGTCTCCAGGTCAGCTTCCTCTAACATGCTGCTGTATTGCTTTATCAACAAAATTAAACCTGTTGCAAGATTTATCTCCTTACATATTAATTTAAAAGTGACTGAGCTCCACCTGCATGTAGGATAAGGATAACACCTCAAAGAAACTTAAGAGCCTAATAATGAATTCTCATTGACTCACAGATCAGTCTCACAGTCCATCACATTCTTGTGAGGCTTATCAGATCATTTGCCATCTCATTAGAAAGTCTCAGAGCTGTGTTTGGCCTTTTTACCAATTACATTTTCACACAGTCAGTCTTGCCTGGGAAGTTAGGAAGTGTTTGGATTTTAGACTTCTCTTTCCACTAGTAGTAGTTACTTTAATCTTAGTTTGCTAGCATTTGAAGCTTAAATGAAACAGGGAAAATGAGGTAGATGTTATGATTAAATGGTGTGTTTAAATAAAACTGTCTTGTAACTGTTTGATAATGTCTTAATGAGTCAAGGATTAAAGAAAGAACAATCAAATAGCTTGTGTAGCTGAAGAATAGCTGTCCTTTGCCTTTCTGAACCACAGTACGCCTGCTTATGCCCAAAGGCTTTGAAATAAAGTTTGCATATTGAAATAAGATTACTCTGACGCATGCTGGATTTCACGTGATAATGTTGTGTCTAGTGGATTACAATTCTTTCTCAGTAATCACAAGACCCAGTTTTGCTTAGTTTGAGGGATGTTTTCCTGATTTGTTTTATTGTATCAACTGTGGCAAATCTAGAAGATGTTTAATAAGAGATTTGATTTTTTTCTGGGGATTTAAAGCTCTACTAGAGCATGTTATTTCTCTCAACTCTTGCAAGTGGTGAAGAACGCATTGCACAAGTGGACAGTGCACTGATAATATGGTATTGTGATTCTAAGTGCATTTAGTAGCAACTGAACCCAAATTTCGGAGATGCTGGAGTATTGCAGTATTAACCTTTATGCTGCTCAGCACCAGCCAGTTCTGCTTTGCCTGTCCCTAGGATATGGGGAAGAGACAGGAATCCTGTCATTCCCCGTGATACAGGGTTGTCCCCTGCCCTGTGGTGACAGCTGTGTTCTTCCTCACCCACGGAATCGGATCAAGTGGAGAAGGGGAGTCTTGTGAGATAGGTAACAGCTCACTGCAGCCACAGACCTCTGAAATTCTACTGCCCCTTTGACTGTAAGGTTTAGCTGTATTGTAATACTGGTTGGTACTGTAAATCTTCTTTTCCTTTTTTTTTTTTTCATTGTTGTGAAAGATTGGTATTATGCCTATCATGAATGAAACTTTTGCTTAAGAAGTCATTGTTCTGCTTCTGTTTTTTGTTTTGTGTTTTGTTTTTTTTTAGTGGCCTATCTTACAATATTCCACATTCTCTTTGTGCTCTTTGTGTGGACATACTGGAAGTCTATTTTCACTCTCCCGGTGCAACCAGGCAAAAAGGTAAGAGTACAAGCACTTTTCATTCATTGCAAAATGAAAGCAGCGATGCTAAAGAGAACTCAAAAATCCTTCAATCTAGTTGATGTGGACAGCTGATGGGATTTCCTAAAGAGATGGAAAGTGACCTGGACTTGTCTGTAAAAACTGAGTAATTTACCATTCTGAGAATCCTTTAGCTCCTCAAAGAGCATGGTTTAAATCAGAGATGGTGTTAACTTTCAAAGCTGCCTTTTCAGGTGTTCCAGGAGCCAGTAGGATTTTTCATGTTGAGAATAATAGGATTGATGATTATTAACTTCCATATTTATAGTGTCATTGACTCTGAGCATTTAACAAGTCGCAAGCCAAATCCTGAGGACCTTCCTTAACCTAGGAGGACTCGTAATGGTAGTCAGGTTTCTTGATCTCTCGAGCCAGATTGTTGTGGTGCGTATGTGAACGTTCCATGTCCCACCAAAATCCAGCGCTGCCTACTCTGCTGGGAGCCCTTTGCCGGCTGGAGTAGGCCTCTTTGCAGTCGTTAAGTTTGCTTCATTTGTCAGGCTCTGTCTTGTGATAGTGAGGGATAGAAGAATCGTTTTGCCTTTAAACATGCTGAGATTCTGATGTCACGTGTCTGTGGCAGTGAGGACTGTGGCGATGTGCATAGCATATGGCTTTTGATTTGGTGCTGGGTATACGTGTAGCTCCAGTAGCCCCAGTCCTTGTACTTCCCTGGCCAGCAGTATCATGAAAGTTAAATGTAACAATACACTATGGTAAAGAGAAACAGGGGTTTGCTGTGACAAAAGTAGATCGTTTCATGAGTAAGACTTTAGTTAAAGGTTTGGTATTGTTTTCTTGACGTCTGTGGCTTATTTTAGGACAAGAGTATGACTTAGTGCTTTGAGCACAGGACAGTCAGAGGCAGACATTTGTTTCAGTTCTTTTTCTACCAAATATTCACTTTTGCATGTTGCTCAGATTGGTAGATTATTTTTGCATTTTGTCTTATCTCTTTATGAAATACTAATAAAACACTATGTTTGGAGCAATAGAATGAGGATGATGTTTGTATGGCACTCCAAATAACCTGATCCTAGTTACAAGAATGTAAGTTTATAAATAACAACTAATCCCAGTTTTAGAAATATAAAATTGTGGCTGGAGAGAGGTTCTTGCTCACAAGGGAAGTGCCTGAAGTGTCCTCATCATGGTTAGCAATGTTATTCATGAAAAATAGTAATCTAAGGCAGCAGTAGTAGCAACTCCAGCATGTTGTTTTCACTTTTGTGTTTCTTATTGATGTATCACATGGTATTCTGGCTGTCCAGCACTTACTATCTCTCTTTGTCTTCTTAACAAACATGTTTTCACGTTAGATTAAGCTCATTAGAAGGAGTGGGAGGTAAAAACATTTCCAGGCTTGCCTGTACTTGAAATATTATCTCTGCTACCCGTGGGTAATTGCTCCTCTCATGACTTCTGCTTCTAGTACCATATGTCCTATGCTGACAAAGAACGCTATGAAAATGAAGAAAGGCCGGAGGTGCAGAGGCAAATTCTTGCCGAAATTGCAAGGAAGTTGCCGGTGTACACGAGAACGGGGAATGGAGGTCAGCTAAGCAGAGAGCTTTGTTTCTCTCAATCTAATCAAGCAGGCAAAAGTAGCATGTGCTGGCAGCCCCGATGATACTGCTGACCAACAGGGCGTTCCTAATGCCACTGCATGCACTGAGTAACTCTTGTACGACTAATTTTAATGCCTTTTCTCTCATGTTTTGTGTTTGGGAAAACAAAAAAGCCTTGAACTCTTCCATTGATCTTCAAGGAGTGGAGTACCAGGTGCTGCCTTTGAGAAGCAGTATGTTACCCTTTACAGGGTATTTACAGTTCAAACGCCTACTTGTGTTGTCTGCATTTAGTAATAGTAATAGAATGACAAAATCTGTAGTCATTTTTACTTAAAATGGAGTCTAGCTTAGAGATGCAGGGCATAATTCTGTGAACAGATTTCTGGACCTTGTTCCGTGATTAAATGCATACTGCACTGCTTTCAAAGCGTAAAAGAAATCGTATTCGTATTAGAGGCTCTGACCTGTTCATTTCTGTCAGACAAGCCAATGAATTCTGAAGTAAAGAACTGCTCTATAGGCAATTATCAAAATGGAACATATGTAAAGTCTGAGTAAATGTGGAAGCCAGAGGGAAGTGTACAATTTTGGTTTATCTATCGCTTTTAAGCTGGCTGTATGCTTTGCTGTGAGGGTTGTTCCCCACATCTGCAAGTCTCCAGAAGAACTATGAGCATTGCTTAGCTGATTATGACCTGGGAGCAAAAATCGGTGGCAAATGCCGTCATCTTTTGAAGTGATAGAGGAAGGAATATGAATAGTTAGCAAATGAGGGGAATACTAACTAACATCTGAAAAAAAAAAGACTTTTCTATTATTTGGTATTAATGTGTCTTTAATTTCAGGTATTCGGTTCTGTGATAGATGCCAGCTAATAAAACCTGATCGTTGTCACCATTGTACCGTTTGTGCTATGTAAGTTACCAGACAGTTTTTCACAGAAGTGACTATAGTCACCGCTAAGTTATGTGAATGGGCTGGTCCTTCATGTGTCTTGTTACAGATAAAGGTACCCAAGTACCTCTGTTCCGGCTGCAGTCAACAGCACAGGTTCGTGTGTGACAGCATTAGCATTTGCATTTCTGCTACTTGTGGCCCGGAAGGGTTTGTAGTTCCCACACCTACAAGTGTATCAGCGTTAAGTTGCTAGAAAGCATGCCGTATAGTGAAAAGTAACTGATCAACCATTAACTGGTCTTCCATTTTTCTTTTTCGTCCTTTTGCAGATGCGTGCTAAAAATGGATCATCACTGTCCATGGTATGTCCTAGATACTGGTTTGTAGTTTTCTGAAAAGAAAGGCTGTTTAAATACCTTTCTTCTACAGGATAGCCTCTGTACACCTCTTTCATTTCAAACCATGCATCTCTTTAAGTTGGGAAATTTATAAAATAATCACACTTTGAAATTGCCCGAAACGTTTGATATTTTGAAAGACAGATCATTCACGTTTGTTCCATAAACTATGTGTAAAAAAGCTTTTATTTCGATATAATTTAAAACCGAGCTGCTAATTCACTCTTCAACTATTATTCAAATTGTAAAGGGACTTCAGCTTAGCCTTTAATTTTGGGTACATAATCGTTTCAGCATGCAGTTGGTAGTCGCTTTCAATAATAATATTTGCACGCAGATTGTTTCTGAAATGGTGCCTGCCACCTGTGCATGGTCAGAGACAGTTTGTGTAGAATGGTGTGTGGATGAATTAAGCTTTATACTTTTTGAGAATTGCTGCCACTACATTTCTTAAACTCCTTCTTTTTTTTTTTTTTTTAAAAAAAAAAAAAGCAAGCTTTCAGAAATCAGAAGCATCACAAGCATTTCCCCACCTGAACCTCCCTGGTAATCCTAAACTGTAGAGGATTTTTCAAACCTCAGTTTTGAGACAAACACCTACTATTTTTTTCTGCATTCCCTTGTTGCTTTTTAGAATTGTCCTGTGCATGGAGAATTATAATCAAATTGGGGTTTATTTGGTTTGTATGTAAACAAACAAGCAGTGGTGAATCTGGCTCCTGAGTTTTGCAAGTGAATCAAGTGACACAGAAATCCCAGATCTGATTACCTTTGCAGACAAGAAACAGACATTGCGTAATTAGAGCCTGCCTCTGTAACAGATTTACCAGTGGTACCAACTGTAAAACAGATTCCAAAAACATGAACTGTCCTTTTACTTGGCATAGCAAGAAGTCTTCAAGTGAAGAGCAAAGAGACTTTAGTTATATTTAATTTTGACCACTAAGGGGAGCTATTTATTGACAAAATATATATAATCAAGAGGCTTAGTAAGACCAAAAAAGAATTGTAGTACTCATTGTGTTACAAGTGTGTGCTGTACATATCCTGATTTCAACTTTGCTTTTGTTCTCTAGGGTGAATAACTGCATTGGATTTTCTAACTACAAATTCTTTCTACTGTTCTTAGCCTATTCTTTGTTGTATTGCTTGTATATTGCTGCAACAGTCTTCAAGTATTTCATTAAGTATTGGACAGTAAGTCATGAAATCTGGTTACTTTTCCATATCCTATGAGTCTGGTGGGATTTAGTCACTCTTGTTACATTTCTGCTTTCAGTCAATGGAGGGTCTGCATTTCTTCCCTAAGGTATCTTCCTGTGCCCTTTTTTGAGTTTAACCCCCATTTTATGTCTGAAATGCACAAAGCGAGAAGCTAACAGACTTCAGGAATTTCAAAATTGTAGAGCTAGCTTCTGGCAATGAAGTTATAACCTTTTCCTGTTCTTGTGTTTGCATGTACGTATCTCAGAATCCTTGGTATCAAAGTATAACATCCTGGCATTGATCTGTACATACTTACTGAAAAGACAAAAAAAAAAGGTCAAAAAGCCTTGTTCATTTTCTAATCCCCACATGACTCCTTTCTCAATTCAAAAGTTGACTGAAATAAAGTATGCTTCTTATTCAGTTATCGATTATCATTCATATGCAAGCAATGCCAACTGACAGTTCCACTAAGAGGCTGGCCTTTTGTCTCTAGTTTTTTATGTCCCCTCTGCTGCTAACTCTGTATGACTGTGTTTAGGTAACTTAACTTTGCTGTGCATTAATTTATTAAATGTCCGTTGTTTTAATGGCTAATCACTTATGTAAAATGCCTCCTGAGATGCTCATGGGACACTAGCGGGAACTGTTCCTTATGCTAGGAAAGGCACAGAGCCTTGAGCTCTGTGGCTGCATATATGGGATGGGCAAAGGCCGAGAAGTAATTTTCTTACTTTGAGGTTCCCACAGCCTATCTGTAGATGTCTGCTTATGAGGATCTCTGGCACTTGACTCTTCTGCTGTAGAAGGAAATAAGTGTTTGTTCCTGCTCGTAAGATCCCGCTCGGCTTTGAAACTCTTCCAAACCACCTATGCTCAGTTCTAACGCTCCCTGATTGCTATAGCTATGGAGGCCAGGTTTTCTTGGCATGCCTTATATTGCAAGAGGTGCAGAATTTTAATATACAGACAGGAAACTCAGCAGAACATAAACAGGGCTTCAAGAGCTTGTGCCTGCTTGCTTCCCTGTGGGCATAGGGCATGCTTCTTGTGCCCAGGTGGGAAGCTGGCATGTTACTGGCTCTGTTACACACAAAAAGTTAGTAGCAAACCCCCACTCTTTCTGCTTTAGTTACAGGAGGGGGAAATGAACCAGATCATTTCTTTGTCGCTTCTTGCTTTTTATAGTAAGGTGTGACTTTTGTGGGTACAAGTTTGAGAACTCCAAGTAGGAGTTTTAAAGGATATCTTTCTTTCTAGGAACAAAGAATTTCCAGCTTTTATTTGTTCCTATCACTTGTTCTGTGTTGCTTTTCTTTCCAGGGTGAACTGACGAATGGACGTTCCAAATTTCATGTCCTTTTCCTTCTCTTTGTTGCGGTCATGTTCTTCGTAAGCCTTATGTTTCTGTTTGGCTACCATTGTTGGCTCGTTAGTAGAAACAGATCTACTTTAGGTAAGTCTCTTGTGTCTTTTTTCTTTGAGTAAGACACACTGAAAGTGCTGTAAGAAGAAAAAAAGAAAAAAAAAGGCATTTGCATTCTATACATGCCTGCTGGCTTATGAGGGGAGGAAGATTTAAGATCTTGGCACAATGCTGCAGAAATTTGTCACTTCAGATGAGCTGCATTTATTAGCTGGTGTGACAAAAGCTTTGTTAGGGAAACGAGAGCCTTAAAGTGTAAAAGTCCAATTATAAAAATGTTATGCATATGTATAACTACATTTGCTGTGAAATGAGTGCAGCTTTTCAGGAATAATGGTTCTTTATGCTCATATGCTGGAGCGCATCCTAAAACAGCTTAGTAAGGTTGGGAAAAACAGCGTCCATCTTCATTGACAAAGGCAAAGAAGTTATGACTGTGAATCCAATGAAATGAAAATCTGAAACAGTATGATTTTGTTGAGTGATTTCTGTCTTTCCTCAGATAAATGTTCAATTTTCAAAGCCTTTTGGATGAAGTTTTATAACAAAACACACACTATCAAGAGTTTGAGCAAATACTCAGATTTTTGTAGAGTTACTAACTTTAAAACTCATTTCGTGGGGCACTGAAGCTCATCTATCCCAAAACATCAGACCTCTGCAGCAGCTTAGAAGGTAGATTAAATTGTTTCTAGTGCACTCTAGGTTCTCCTCCCCTCTCTTTTCTTAATTTTGTGTCTTACCATAACAGAGGATCTATTTGCATATGTTTGTTCCTAATGCGTGTTCATTATATCATTAATGAATGAGGCAATTTCAATCGCCAGTGCCACTTCTGAAATACGTATTGAAGACCAACCTACTTAATTCTGCAGATTTTTTACTTAGAAATTTCTACACACTGAATTTCAACAAGTCTTACGCAAAGATCTTATAACTCTGTTCTCTAGATTAAACAAAGCATTTGTAGTTCAATTTGACTGTTCCATATGGTTCAGTTGCAAGACCAAATTCCTGCCTTCACTTTGAAAGTCTTTACAGGCTTTCAAAATGAAAAAACTATTATTTTCAAACTTTGTATCTTTGTAACGCTAGTTCATAATATGTTAAATCATGTTGTGTTTAGATGGCTACAACATGCAAAATCCTGTTTCAGAGTATTTGGCATTGATTTTAATTTTTTTTCACTGAAATTGCATCTGTGTGTAGAGGCTTTCTCAGCTCCAGTGTTTCAGAATGGCCCAGATAAAAATGGATTCAATCTTGGCTTTGTAAAGAATCTTCAGCAAGTGTTTGGAGAAGAAAAAAAGCTCTGGTTACTACCTATTGCCTCTAGGTAAGTAATAAGTCAGTGCTAAAAGCTGATACAATTAACTGAAGGGACTGGCTTCTAAATATCTGCTACAGCCTCCTGTGTTAATGCCTATTATTGTGTGGCTTGGCTGACTGCTATTGTGCATCATTGTAAATGCACCAACTAACATCATCTGCGTTACTCCTGTGCACCAGAAGTCTGGAAGGGAAAGGTTTTGAGGGCTAAATGCACTGCACAGGGTGTTTGAACTCTTCTTGGACTCCTGTGGCGCATGTGTGGATGCGTGTTCACTTCAAAGATGCCGTTTTCTTCATCTGTCAGAATCCTCTGCCTGAAACAGAGTTTATGTTTCTTAATGTAGGGGAAAATGTTGTTTCAGCACTTAGTAGACCAGCAGTAAAGTACACTGGAATTTAATTCCTTTAGTCATTGGGCACAATTTAAAATAACTCACCAGTACAGCAATTCACAACTTTTTCAAGTAGCAATGTGTAAGTGTAAAGCCCAGTTGCATCCCCACTGCCATCTGTTTTCCACTCTTAAGTATAAGAAAGCCTTTCTGTTAATGAAAGGCAGCATCAAAGTGCCAGTCAGGGGCGCATTACCAGTGTGTATAGTCACCCAAGGGAGAACACTCAGGTTATTTTCCTTGCATAAGGATGACTCACCAGAGGAAAAAGGCACTTCAGCTAGTTTACCGTTCCTCTGTCTATGCTGCTGGATGTTAAGGAATGCAGTATGGTGCAGACCAAGCTAGAACATCTAGTTTTTAACTTTGTTAGTTTACATTACATGAATTTGAATGTACTCTCAAACGCTTGTGTGATATCCAGATATGCATTTCCATTTGGGCAGTAGTAAAGCAAAAAAAGCTTTTGCAACTTTAGGACTTTGCAGAGAAGTGGTTTGGGTTTTTTTTTTGGGGGGGGGGGGGTGTCCCATTTTATGTACAGGTTTAGGTCACAAGAAAGTGAGCCTTGTCTTTCTCTTTCAGTAACATCTAACTAAGACTGGGGCTATTTTCTATTGGGTGTCATTCAAACACAGAAGTGTAATTTCTGCCCTGAAGAATCTATGGTATAAACTGATAAAATTTATACCTACGGTTTAAATTGTTCCTTCTACATAAATGTTTTCCTTAGCTCCCTCTCACTTCTAGCTGTCCATAAGTTAATGTTTTTCTGTTGTTTCTCCTGTATCCAAATGACATTTAAATTCTGCTAAACATTACTTAATTCCAGGCTGTAGGTTTGAACTTTTAGTCTCTAGAGAGCTTGAATGAACTGAGGACCAAAACTACTCGGTAGTAAAACTTGGTATCTGAGCTGCCACAAAAAATAAACACAGTATTTTTCAAAACTTAAAAATAATCTTAAGTAAACATTGGAAATACAGGCAGCAGAAAACTTTGTTTGCAGATAAAATGTGTAGAAATTGTCATCCTTCAGAGTCACTTGCTGCTTTTTACAGTGCCTTTCTCTGCCTTTTTCCACGTAGCCAGGGCGATGGACATTTTTTCCCAATGAGAGCTTTGTGTGAAGCTCAGAATCCTCTCCTAGCAAATGAAGAGCAGTGGGAAGATGATGGAATAGATGAAGAGCCTCATGGTAAGGTAACGCTAAAGGAAATCAGTTGTGTCTTGACCTACAGTGACTAGTGGGTGAATTATAAGAGCTAATAAAAAAAAAATTGTGTTGGCTGAGTCACTGGGCAGCTCTGACTTGACTAGTGAACACAGACTAAAAATAAGTCCTACTTTGGAGTCAACTTTTTTGTTTTAGTAGCTTTCTACTTGCAAGTAAATGAACTGAGAGGTTGTTACAAGTTGCAGAGAAAAATTGAAATTTCCACAAACTGAGTATATTTACATGTAAATGTTGCTGCGTGCCGCACAGTTATTGGAGACATAAAGTTGTGCCTGTAAAAATGAAAATACTTAAGATTTTTTTAAAGCACATTTATCCTCTGAGAGTTTGTGAAAACATGCATGCAAACACCTGAATGCAGTGATACATTTAGGAAGCTACTTTATACTTTGTTAGCTTTATTACAGGAGTAAAGAAGTTCATTTGGTTTCGGTGCTTGCCTAGCTATGTGCTAATCTCCGTAGAAGAAATATCTGTGCTGAGAGCAATTCTAGGTGAACTGGCATGTTTGTACAATAGATTTGATCAGTTTCTGAATATACCTTTTATGCTATGGATGTCCTATTGGAAAAAAGACTTTATATATATATATATATATCTCCATTCTTTGATGATTTTTGTTAGATGGATCCAAAATTAGTTTAATGATTCCTTACTGTTACATTTCTGTTTGAACTTGATTTTTTTTCCTGGCATATTTACCTCCAAGCTTTGGTCTTTGTAGAATACAGTATGTATTAGAGTATCAGGGCTCATGTCGAACGCCCCAGTTACCATGTTTGAGGGTTCAGAAATTCTGTCAGTAAGGTAAAGCAAGGGGCTCCTATTTTTCCCTGTGGAGCAAGGATTCCATTACACAGGTTCCCTGTAAAAGAAATGTGATAATCTCACTCTTCTTTTCCCTTTAAGGAATGGTGAAAGTGTTAATGAATTCTCAGGTTACTATAATTAGTGGATCAAGCAAGTATACTTGGAGAACCAAATATCACCGCCTTATTGTTCAGAGACATGATTTCCATAGTCACGCTCTTTATTGCCTCAGAATAGTTTTCAGAAACTTTGCTGATAATGTTCCCTTTCAGGATATACGTTTTAGTTCACATGTGCACAATGTATGTTTGGGAACCCGTGAGGGAGACTGTAGTCTTGGTTAAAGGGGGTAAAGAAACTTCTGATGTGAACGTTCTTAGGCGTGTGCAATGTACTGTGCAGTGAGCTCTTTAATCCTAACAGCACAGTATTTGCTGTTCAGTCTCTGGTTACGTCTTACCTGCAGCTGTTTGTTCAAGTTATTCCACTGCAAAATAAACAGTCTGTGTTTTTTCCAGGGCACACTTTGCATACAGCTGGGAAAATATACTCTCCAGGATTTTGTTAATAGGACTGAAGAGGCTCATTTCAGCTTCTCTTCAGAATACTGCTTTAATTAGTTTGTATTTTTTGTGTTAGAAAACTACCTGTTCTTCCTGTTTTGTTCTGTACACTTTGGCAGTTATAAGATAACACAAATTGGCTTTAAAAATAACAAAATATGGCATCTCTGTGTATTGTTTATGATGCATAAAGTAACTCCTTTAGGAAAGAGTCAGAACTTCTTCCAACTTTTACAAAGTATAGATTCCCTGAATAAAAAATTAATTCTTAAGTATGAAAACATTTGACAGTGAGATGATTTTGGGCCAGATCAGACCCCAGGATCTGAATCTGGAGTTTATATGAAGTCCCACAATTTGTAGTGCTTATAAAATGATGACATTTACAGGCAGTTGGACTACATGATTGTTGTAGGTCCCTTCCAACTGAAATATTCTATTCTATTCTCTCTACTAGTCTTTCTCAGTGAAAAAATAGTTTGTAATCATATTCCAAGAAGCTGTAGAACTGTAATATTGGTAAAATTAGAACCTCTTACTGTAATGTAAAAGCCAAACTGAGCCAATACAAGGTTACATACAAAAGTGGAAAAACAGGCTGAACACCCGCTGTGAGCAGATGGCTAGCTGTTAGTACTGTTAGTATGTGGATCTTGGTCCATGACTGGAGAAGTGGTAATTTTTTTGTAGCGGCTGTGAGGTAAAGGTGGGAACTACAAATAAAAGAATGCACTAGATAAGGAGATTGTGTCCTTTGTATGTCTACAAATCAGTGATGTGGAACTGGAATTCAGCTGCTAGAGCAAACATGGGGGAAAATCCACTTCCCTTTATTTTTCTTACAAACAGGCAAATCCTCCTCTCAGCTCAGTCTGAACATCTGAATTTTGCAAGATGAAATCCTACATGGAGGCGGGGAGGAAGCTAACACCCTTCCCTGGATGCTTCTGTGGCCGGTGCTGCAGGACTGAGAGTAGCAGACACTTGTAACGCAGCTTTCGGCCCTGACACTGATCCAGTTTTGTGAGCCGGGTGACGCACAGAGCTTTCATCAGAAAGCTCCACAACAGGCAGGGTTGCCTGAATCTTGCACTCTGCAAGTTCTGTGGCTTTCCATGACCACCAAGTAGGGTCACAGTTGATTCAGTAAGCATAGAATCATTTAGATTGGAAAAGACCTTTATGATCATTGAGTCCAACCATATAACACATGTAGAATATTTCTGAGTAAGTAGTTTTGTGATACAGCATAAATCTGTCTTAGAGCATTTTGCTCTAAGCCCTTGTCTGTACCATTCTGCTAGCACAGGTAACAAAAGCCTGTGTATCATTTTGATTAATAGAAAAGAAGTTGGGGGGGAGGGAATTGTAGAAGAAAAGGTATCAGGTTTGTTCTTTTTCCTATAACTGAGTCAGCAGGCAAAGCAGGAGTTGAGGAAATGTGAGAGTTTACATTTTTCAATCCTGCAGTCTCAGGAGATGGCCCTGCCAGCTGCACCAAGGTCAGAATAATAACTGCCCACTTGTATGTAAGGGGGGTCTCTCGCCTCCTGGAGTTTCACCTGTAATTGCTCATGCACTTGTGTTATGTAGCAGGAGTGATGAGGGGTCTCCTCGTCAGCTGAGTCCCTCACTCCAGGGTCATGCAGAAGAGAGAAACACCACAGAAATAACGAAAAAATGAGGAGCTTGATGAAATGTTTCTTTGTGTAATGTTATTGTCCCTGACTGCATTATTGCAGTCTTTTGCTTCCACCCTGATTATTCCGTGCCTGCATAAAGCAGGGCATTTTTAAGCCCCCACAACTGCAAAATCAGCTTGCTCTCGTGAGTACTGGGGGAGATCAGCATTAAGGGACTGGGAGATTCATGAGGAGAGGGCAGGCCCAACTGAAGGCAAGTTGAGGAAGCTTCATCTAGGTCCCAGGAGTGTAACAGGCCATCTTCTCAGTTGTCTTATCCACAGGGTTGTCCTTTTTTCTGTGATACGGATGTTTAAATGTGCCCCTCTGGGTTGGATTTTTTTTTTTCTCTTAATCCTGGCCTCGCTAAGGCTTTTAATTGTTTCATGTAGGGAGAAAAATATTGTGGGGAACCTTTTGTTTCATTTCTTAGCCAGAGACTGAAAACACTTGCTTCCAAATTCATGGTAATTTGAATTTTTTTCAGATTTATTAATGCTCATCCCTTATTCACAGGCATCTGTTTAATCTGTCTAGCCAGAGCTACCCCAAATCACATGCTGGCAGCTTATAAGGTTATCAGGTTTTTTTCAAAGAACTCATCTAGAATGTATTTGACATGTTGGTCGTGGGTGTGTCAGTACTGTGAATGCTTGCACTCTTTGTCTTGCGGAGCCTAGGACAGGACAGCCATTTCTGTATGTTTATAGCAACATCTCATCTCTTAGACTGATTTATTAATTTAATCATGTGTTTCATTTAAACTTGTACAAAAGGCTTGAGTATGAATCACATCTTTCCCAAATTCTTCTCGCCTTCAAAAATTTGTCATCTGTACTAAGTAACATCTTTCCAGCAGAAACCAGCGTATCCTGAGTAATAGGTGGAAGCTGATATCTCTGTTGGTGTGATGAAGCTTCAGGTGTCTGAAGGCATGCGATTTGAATTTAAATTCAAACCGGTAGGAGTCTAACTAAAGGAGCGTCATGTCCTGAGATACCAGCTAATTTGCCATAGCAGTCCTTTGAGTAGACAAGTCATTTGTGACTGTAGGGATTGAATTTCTATCCATCGAGAAATTTAAAAAGCTACTTAGATGTCAGAAGTGAGCAGAGATTACTCAGACGGTACAACAGTGTTTTGGCCAATACAGTAAACCGAGACAAAAGACTGGGTTTGCATCTCTGGATTTTAGGCATGATATAAATGGTTAAATTGTGTCTGACAGAAAAAGATTAAGTTAAAGTAGTGCTAAACCCTGCATCAATGACTGCCTTATAATCAGTTTTGAAACAATGGAGGGGTACCTGTGCAGGAATCTGTGTCAGTTTGACTAAATTAATTAGTGAATATATTTAGTAAAACCAGTATGGTTTTGTGTGTGGATTAAAACTGCAGCTGCTAAGTCAGTTACATGAAAAAAGATATTCCATAAAAACTTGGTAGCGAAATTTCAGTGAGACTAATGTCCCAGACCCAGCAGGTCTTATATATCCTTTCATCAGTTCTCTTTGACATTCAGATCATATGCTTTCCTAAAGGTATGCAGAATAAAGGGCTGTTCTCTGGAACTTCCCATCTGAATTACATTTTGCATGGTAAAATAGATGTCTGTGCTAATAAATATGAAAATAACTTGATAATGGAAATAGCACTGATTCTTTTTATACATAATAAGGAAACAAGAGGCCTAGGCAAATTTATTTGTTGTCTTTTGTATCATTGAGTGGTAAGGGGGAACTGTTTGCTTTTTGTTTTTCTTTCTTTACCTTCAGAGAAAATTAATTTGGAGAAAATTAAAGAAAGTTCTGTGGCAAATTGATATTTGACACTGCTTGATGCCGTTCTTGCATTTTGACCATTGTGTCTTACAACGAGCTCTGGATCTTAAAACCAAACAGCACAAGATCAGTGCAAGATGTCTATAGAGCAACACAGTTTTGAAATCCTCTTTTTGGCAGGCATAGGAAGAGGTCTAGAAGTATGAATTTGGGAAATGGATCTTATTTGTATGGCTGCCACGGATTTTTATTTTATTTATAGGACAGTGTGTTTCACTTAACCATGTTTTGCAGGTGGGGAGAAATACAGCATGATAACCTTCCTACCTCTCAGGCAGGCTATGAAGATAGATTTATGCATATAAATTGCTTTGAGTTTCTTGGGTATTAGTTACTGTAATAATACAGTTCTACAGTAGAGCAAAATGTTGTTGTTGCCTACGCTCAGCAGGATGCCGTTTCCACTGAACGTGAGGTATGAGCTGCGTTCAGGCCACCTGTCATTTTAAACAGTCTCCACGTAGTTGTAGACTGCTGTTAGATTGACCTCAAGCTTCCTCTTCATCAGAACAAACAAGCCCAACTGCCTCAACCTCTCTACATAGGTTTAAAGTCAAAATTTCTATGCTGTTTATATATGGCTTAAGTCTGACCTTCACAGCTTTCAGTTTTCCAAGATTTGGCCTGAAACTGTGTGTCTCCGTAGAAAAATGATGTTTTTATTTTGCAAGTGAAAATGTTTAGGAATAAACTTAACCATGAGTGCATGAAATGTATTATCATGTATTTCTACCATGGCTGCATTAACCCAACGGTATCCAGAGAACATGATTTCTTGGTTCATTAAGCTTTGGTACCCTCACTTCCATCTGACAGAAGGGTTTTAGGAGACGGCGTTGTAGGCACAAATGATGTTTTACTCTTTCTTGTTTTCTCACCACTGCTTTTCATTTTTGCAAGGCATCAGCAAATGAAGTGCTCTAAGCTTTGACTTTTCAGATTCCATCTTGCACAATAGAAGTAAACCAGTATAATTTCCTAACCAGAAAAGCCTGAAATGTTCCATTAAAACGGAAAGACCTTTATTGTCTTTGTGGCTGTAAAGCTTGTGACACAGTTATGAAATAGATAAAGTCAATAATAGAGTAATCTCAGTTTAAGAACTGCTGTTCAGCTATCTCTGACAAGTGGTTGTCTATTTTTATTTGGAATGATTCTTAAAACCACACTCCCATACTTAGTGAAAAATACATTCTCAGTGAGAAAAAACAGACTGACTTACCTCTAACTACTTTGTTTTTCATTGTATAGATTCTGGTGAAGCTTCATCCCTTGCCATAGAAAGGGAGACATAGCAGTTTGAAAATGCAGCGGTATAAAGCTTGTTCAGAAAGGTCAGTATTTCTTTCTTCATTACTTTCAAAACGGGCGCTCTGCAGGGAAATTGGTTGGTAACATTGGACAGGTCTTTTGAGCCCACAGAAAAGGGCAGAGACCCTCTCACCAGAGTATTGTGTTGGTGCATCTGTGCATGGTAGTATTTCACCAATATTTCTCAATCTTGTCCCGAAATGCATTGTTTAAGAGAACCTAAAAGAAAACAGTGGCTATCCAGGAGCCCTGGGCTGGATGCTGACACAGTAACACAGGAGCCAAAGGCACTGTTGGTACAGGAGGATACAAACCCTGCAGCTCCTCTGGTAAATGTGGCAGGAACAACTCTTGCCACTAACTTGTACAATTACAAGATTGGAAGTCTGTTCAGTGATTCATGAAAGGTGTGGGAAGGTGCAGATGCAGTCTTAAAAGAAACTGAAGTTGAGAACAGCCAAGTTGCAGTTAGGAATAAATGGAAGTAACTTGTACCGCCCACATCAGCTGCTACTCTCTTATTTTTTTTTTCCTCCCACCCTGGAGAAACTTGGGCACAACAACAGACGATACAGTTTGGGGAAGATGCTGCTACCAGAACGTTCACTGGTCTATAATCTGTTCTGACTCTTGTGCCAGTGCGGAGATACCCCGCACATGTACTGTTGCAGTAAGCTGCAGGCTGTGTCCTCTCTAGTCTCCCTGAAACATTTTCACGGTGGAGTGGAATTGACCAAGATTCAAGCAGTATCCTCTGCTGTCCCACTTGCAGTAGGTGGACTACTCAGATAGAATTTGCCCCTCTGCTTTCTCTGGGTGTTGAATAGCTGTATTGTATGGCAAAGCACTGTAATCCATTGCCTAGTTCTGCACACGAATAGGGCAACAAGATTTTTATAAAGGGGCTTCCTGCATATTGTCGATGTGATTCCATTTTCTTCCACTGAGAAGAAAAACCCCAAACTATTTTTTCTGTTGATAGGCAGTGAGAACCGCACACTGCCATTCTGTTGAGGGAGTGAAAAAACAGCATTTTCTCTGTTGCTCTGCATGGCTTTAAAATGATGCTTCCAAGTCAAGATTAGACAGCTCATTAGATCAGTGCTTATAGTTGCACATTTTTCTTTATTTAAATTTCAGCTTCCCTCTCAGGAGTCAACACCCCTTCTCTTGGCATGGACTTCAGCTTTGGGGGGCAGAAAACAAGTGGATCTTCAAGATGAGAAAACATCATGAAGTATTGTCTGATTGGAATCTGCATTCTAGAGTGCTCCTCCAGAAATCCTGCTATCCAGATGTTTCAAGGCTTTATAAGTTTAAGTTACAGAGTGAACAGAACAGTTTTATAGAGTGATTCTGGCCAATCTTCTTTGGCCTGCTCTCTTTATTTTATAAATAATATATATTTTTTATTCAAAATAGGTAAAAATATTGATGCGAGTGCATTTCCAAAGGCCTTTTCATTTTGCAAACATCAGGGACTTGAGTTCTTGAAATTCTTCCAAGCCATAATATTCTTGGGGATGGTATTTATTTTCAGACTGATTCTCCACCCTTCTCTGACAAGTGGCATTTTCTAACATGTTTAAAGTTCTGTCTGAGTCGGTGCAACTCAATGAGAGACACTTCGACCCACCTAAAATTGGCACTAAATCGATAGTTGGATGCAAGTGTGTTGAAAGAAGAAGTGCTGAACATGCATATATACATGTGCAGCTGTATATGAAAATAAAATATTCACATTGCCAGTATCAAGATTCAAGAATATTGTGGCCATAGATTTTTGTAAAATTTTTTTTAGGAGGGTGTAATTGTCTTAGAGTTTTAGTGCCCTTTAAGCCCAATCCTACTTGCAGGCACCTAAAATGCAAAAGGGAACTTTAGACAGTTTGCATTAATTCCTAGGGCTAAAATATCAACTCATTCCTGGATCAGTGTTTGATGGAAGTTTGTGTTTATGGAGTCAGGAAGGAAGATGTAAATTCAAAACACGAGTTGGAAATGTGCACTGAAAGTTTAGCTCCAACAGTAGCGTTTGGAGTTTACGCTCCACAAAGGTGGTTTTAGTCCCATAATGCTGAAGAGACAATTGACGTATTGAATTTTTTTAAACTTCTTCCTAAGTAAACGTATTGACTGGCGGTTTAAAGGTTTTTCAGCACAAAGAGGTGATCAGATTTTTTTCTTCATTTTGCTCCATTTGCAGTCAAAGGAATGTTTCGCTGTTTTTATTTTGTGGAATGGAACTGAGAATTTGCTGGCAGGATTATATGCATTTTTCTAGACCTGAGTCTTTTTTTTATCTGCATGGTTCAGACCTGGCAACTCCATCACTCATGTTTGAATTAGGTGCATGCTTAAAGTATTAGTATACTGCCTTTAAGATCATTTGTTACCATTTTCTATCCCGTTTTTGTGTTTATCAGCCCATTTGTGTTGACAGTGACTACAGAAGCAGTTGTGCATGTCATGAGAAATTACCTGATAAGTATCTGTTTGGTGACAAAGGCCTTGCCTACGTACTAAATCCTTTTTTCCTCTGTTTACTCTGCTGCTGCTACCAGTGGACATGTGTGAGACAGAAGAGAGTCTCTCAGAGATTTTCTGTCTATAAGAGCAGATGTTTAACTACGTGGTACAAACTGTGCCCTGCCAACAGATATTTTATACATCAGCCTCTGTAGCTGGAGGTCAAGCAGGCAGTGACCTCTGTAGAATGTCTTACTGCTGAAGTTTAGTCGTTAGGACTCAGGGTGGGCTCTCCCAGACTTAGCGGAGGTTTTACCCTCACTCTCCTCAGGGCGGTACTGGACACACTGAATGGTCCTGCTTCAACCACTTCGACCACGTCTGTTGGGGTGGTTCTGTCCTCAAACCGTTGTCGAGTGCTGAACCTATTTTTCCTATCAATCTAAACCCGCATTTCTAATGTAAATCTCATGGTGGGCCTTAAGCTGTGTTTGATGAAAGATGGCAGTAGAATTAATCACCTCATTTCTGGCAAAATCTGTTCTGGAGGGGGATCTTGAGAGGAAGATGGCAGCTAAACACAATAGGAAACGTATAGGAATTTAGCACCAACAGAGGTGCTGTTGGTGCCTTTTGAAACTCTAAATTCCTTGTCTATAAAAACAGGAGGATGATTTGGTGACTTTCTGTTTCGTTCTGTCAGCTGAAGAGAGGATACCTGTTAAGACAGGAGTATCAGAGCTGTGTCTGAAGCCGTGTGGATTCACAGGAGTTTTCTGAGCAGGTTCTTGTATCCTCTCTGGATTTGGTTCTGTTTCCAGCCATGTCATCCTTCCAGTGTCGTTTCTCTGCCAAGCAGCAGCAGCAGCAGAAGAGCTGCCTACGAGATCTGCAGGCAGGATCCCTGCCTGCTGTCTAGCTGCAGCACTGTTCGTTAGGTAGATATTGTCTTCTAATTATTACTAAAACGGATATCTTTACGATAACGCAGCTATCCAGCTCAGGTTTAGAAACGGCTTTTAAAGGCTCTTATTCAGTAACTTTTCCTGTAATTAGGTATGGCCGATTTTTCCCTTTCCTTAAAAGCAGCTCAGCCTCACTTGGTTATAACAAACTCTTGTCCAGGTAGAAACAATAAATAGTCTGATAGCTTCGGAAGCACTTCAAATCAATATTCACATGTCATATTTTTGAAAGCTTCAGAATGAAACGTGAAAGGAATACAAAAGCTGTGTAAAAATGAGGCAGAACACAATGTGGAAAAACCCCGTGTCTGAGTGACTGAACAAGCTCCATTTTGTTCTCCTCTGCTTAATTAAGGGAGATATCCTTACGCTACGCCTGCATTGGTACCGCTCATGCTGCATTCCAGTGCCACGGAATAGTCGGGCAGGTTCCTCTGCATCCCAGGATTAAAGCCGAGTGCAGAAAGCTGCAGTGGAAGGTGGGTGTCCAGGAGTACGGCGTCAGCGCAGCGTTTGCTGAAGACTTCATGTGCCCGTGTTCTTCAAGGCAGCATGTAAATGAACAGTCAGATCCCTGTGGGGAAACTTAGTGTTTCTCCAAATACTGCTGCTGAGACCTTTTTGCTCAGTGCATTATTGCAGCTGATGCCACAAACATAATTGTAGATGGCCTACTAAGGAGGATACAGCTTTTCCAGTTAGTGTTTTTGGCCTTTAAAAAGGCTGTTAACTAGAGAGCTGGGCAGCGTAAAAGCAGTAATTTGAGTGCACCCACTGCTACCTGTGGTTTTAAAGCTGGGCTGCTATTTACTTTTTAAGTTGACTTTTTTTCCTTAGCTTCTGAAAGAAAGTTGCATACAAAGAACATGATAAATGCAGGATGCGTAAAGTTCTGTCAAATACGCTAGGTAAATGCACTGGAAAACAGAAATTCCTCAGGCTGGCTGTAGTCACTGCTGTAGGTAACTAAAGAGATGAAGTATTCAGCTGAGTGTGCGGCAGATTTTTTTAACATGCAAATACCTCTTTAAGGCGTACACCCACTAAATCTCCTTTGTTTTCCACCTCCCTAATCTTCACCCAGAGGCTCTCCACCACATCACCACCAACTCTAAGGGCTCTGCAATCAAACCGCTCCCTTACATCCAGTGCGACACCCCCACCTTGCCTGCCCCGCTGCCCCTCCCCAACAGCCTGTAGCCCTCCATCCCAGGGACTCCTTCCACCAAGTCTTGCCAACACCAGTGATACCATAGCTCTGGGAGCTGACAAATGCTTCCAGTTCCTCCCATTTTGTTTCTCATACTGCCTGCATTGGTGCACAAGTGTTTCAGATACGCTCCTGAGCCCGCCGTGCAGCCAGGAGCCATGTAAATGTTCCCACTAGGATTGCCACCTCATGACATTTACTGTCAGTCTCTACCTAGTTTAGGTGCTCTAAATCCAGCTGCACCCAAAAAAATTCAGTAAACTCCTAAGGCTTGAATCTCAGTTCTGATGCTGATGTAAGTTGTGTGACTGCAGTGCTCGTTCAGCTGTTGACCTGCAGCCTGGTGCAGTGTGGAAGCAGCAAGGTAACTGTCTCGACCCCATCCAGGGAACTGTTTTCTCTGGCTTAGCATCAGATCTATGCTACAGAACAAAGCAGAAAAGAAGTGGTTTTCAGGTCAGGGTCAGAAACAGCTTTTGTCCTTAGTGCATCTCATACTGCCAGTAGAGCCTGAGGTGTAGAAGCACCTGTATTTGGAGAAAAAGGTTTTGTTGGCTTAGCTTAATGTAGCCAAGGGAGGTGGATCTGACCGCCAGCGAGAGCACGCTCTTCCCACAGCCACGAGGCTGCTCTGCAGCGCAGACCAGGCCTCCCACTGCCAGCCGTGGTGCTGGTTACTGTCGGGGTTATTTCGATGAGACCGTGGAAGCTGGACTAGGACCACCAGATGCTGTCTGTAATTCTACCAGCAGTCATCAAGTAGTAATATATGTGGCTTGAGTGACAACCAGCGTTGCAGGTGTCAGAGACTGACTAGGAGCGTCTGAAAGTGTGGAGCACAACCATGGTCTTGTTAGCTTAAATCAGGGCACAGAAGTGTGAGAGTTCAACCCTGGTACAGCATGTTCTACCTTGCCTTTGGCCCGTTTGTTGTTTGCGTTTCAGCATTTTACAAATGCATTTCACGTCCTTCATGAGAGTGAGGACTTTCTCAGCTACAAGCGACTTGTCCAAGTGGACGTCACTGTGTGAAAGAAGGAACGCTCTTGCTGGATTTTACTGTGATACCTGCCGCTGTCTCCTCCCCGTACTCCTAGATTAATGCTCCAAAATAACTAACAGCCACCTCCTCGCCTCTCTCCCTCCTCTCCCATTGACATTCAGGTACACTGTACTCTTTTAAAAAAAAAAAAAAAAAAAAAAAAAATAGAGAAAACATCATATTGATGTTTCTATGGATAGTATTGTGGGAAGTCCTCTCCTTGGCCAGTGAGTCCTGCCCAAGGAATTAGGATTTCTGTAAGCCTCAGTGCACTGCAATTTTGTTTTGTCTCTTGCTGAATTGCTACAGTATGTTTTTGCAGCAGAATAAGATTGTATTCCTTTGAACCGGAAGCAGTACTGTATGTTTTTAGTAGGCTGTACCTAGCGCACATAGTGTACTGTCATTGAGAAGAACCGGGAAGCTTCCTAACAGCACTACAGCAATGAATATTTACTTCCTGCAACAAACCAGGAATGTGATTCAGCAAAATCTATACTAGCTGTAGTTTTTTAGTTCTCTGTGCTGGTGTGGACTGAAAGCACAACTTAAGTCTTAGTTACCAAACGTGACGCATAAAGTCTGTAACATAATATGAATGTATAGTGTAGGGGAGAAAAAAAAAAGGATTTACCTTTTCTTCCCCGACGTTGCATATAAAGAATGATGTGCTAAGATGTATTCAGGGACCCGCTGCCTCCCACGTAGTCATTACGCCCGCAGAACAGATTTACTGTTTGCATAGCTGGCTCATTCACGGAGTGTTGAATTAGCAGGCTAAGGAGGTACTGTTGACCTTGTTTATTAAGCTAGAATTAATTAACTCAAAGGGTCACATTTTCATTTCAGTGACTCCTGTGGTACAAATTTTTGAAATTGATCCATAGTACTTGAAAATACCTTGATTTTATTGCTATTTTCCCAATTCTATCAGCTTCTGTTCTGTTACAGAACACTTGCAAAATTAAACTCATTCTGAAACTATCAGTTAAAGCATTTGCATGGTAGAGTGGCTTTTTTCATGAAAAGTAATGGTCTGTCAAACAGCTTGGCAGCGACAAGCATGGCAAGGTTGCGACATCACCATGTACTCTTCCTGCTTAATGCTTTATTTCCTTTTCTGGTAATTAACATTGAGATCATACCCACTGTTATGCAGTTTTATTCTTCTTGTCCTTTTTCCGTGTCCCTTTGAGTGTGAGTCCTTCCTCTTCCTCCTGAATATATAGTTGAAATATTATCAGCTTTCAGCTGTTTGTACCGTTTTTTTGAATACTATGAAGGTGAGTAGGTGTCATTTTAAGCAGTTGTGCCACGTATTTTATTTGTAACTGATCTTAATGTTTGTCAGGTATTGGTTTGTGATTCTCATCATTCAGGCTCAGCTTGCTTTGCTCAGAGCAGTGGGATCCAACTTCCTGCATCGCTTTTCTGTCTTTCCTAAAATCTTACTTCTTCATTTTCTAGCTTCAGTTTGGAATGTAAACCTTGTGAAATAAAATTTAAGTTTACATTTCAAATATGAGCCTGTAAGTTGGTTATGCTTTCATGCTGCTTAAAGTATTTATTTTCTGTATGAAGTTTTAAGATTTACAGCAGCATTTGTAAAACTCTAGTGGCTAACAGCCACTGTTAAAAAAAAGTAGAAGAATTATGTTAAGGAGGAAAAAAAAAAACCACCGCCCAAAAAAACCCAACAAAAAGGACAAAGGGATCATCTTTGCTTAAAAAGAAATGCCTGTTTGCATCAAATACTAGTATCAAACAGCTCATACAACACGTGAGTATTTTACCTAAAGGCATTCCTGTTCTTTCAGTACTTGTTAGACTTGAACTTTTCTTGAGCTAAACCTTGGGCTAAATACCACAGGAAGCCTGGAAACAAACAAACAAAATGTCCTCCCTATCTCCTTTCTAAACTGGGGAAGGTGTGTGCTGCTCCTCCGCGGACCAGCACTTCCTTTCCTAAGAGAAATGAAAATCCAGTGGATTCTTCAAAGTGTTGGTGTATTTTTTTTATTTTTTTCCCTGCCTTTTTCTGGAGGATGCAGGAGGATGTGTAGGAGAAAGAAATTCCTCATATCAGCATCTGGTACCCTGGTGATGTAATGAACTGCCTGGGCTGGTGCAGAGGTGGCCTACCCTGAGGAGGAGGTACGATTTTTGTGACTAAGAGCTTGTGTGAGGAGGTAGGTGGAACCTGTTGTGCCCTTCTGAATTAACTCCACGTGTGGGCATTCTTCTGCAGTAATTACATGAGCGTGTAGCCTCCTGCTGTACTCACCGACAGTCTAAGCAGGAGCTATTCCAGAGTAATTCCAAATTGCTTTGTTGGAGTAGGAAATTTCTAACAGCTTCTATAAAATAGAAAAGGTCGTGTTATTTTATAAATTATTCTATCTGTCCAGCTGTTCTCCATCCGAAAGTAACTCACATATGTTTGCTGTGAAAATAGGTCCCTCAAAGATAAAACTTAATTAAGCCTCAGGATCAGGTAACTGCAGAGCTATCTGCATGTTAGCATTCAGCACTGGAAGGAGTTTTTTTACCTTGCTTCAAACTAAAGCAAGTGGGTTTCACTCCCTGGTGTGCTGTCCAGGCAGGAAAACTGGGGTGGAGTAGAACATTTAACTGCAAGAGCTGTGCTGGGCTCGGAAGGCTCCGTTCGGGAACCGATATGCTACCTCTTCGACTGGGTCAGAATTCCCTTCACTGTAAACCACCGCAGCGCAACGCCCTTTTCCTATCGAGGAAGACTGGTTTGGTGGGCTCTGCGCCAGTAACTGCTAAATCACTGGAAAGAGTAAAATAAATTTCATTGTATCGATTGGTGATCACGTTCAGCTGGTCTTTAGATAACTGATATGGCGTGCTGTGGGTAAGTATCTTGCGTACAATCAACACTGTTCACCTAAGGACGTGCCACTCGGAGCCACGTTGTTCAATACTGATTCCTCACCCCTTAATTTAACAGGAAGGTCACAAACGGTCTGCTGACAACATTTGGGATATTTAGTCGGGTTTAATGCTGCTGCTGGCATTGAGACTTTTGATATCAAATGGGTTTTTACAAAAGCTTTGGATACTCGTTTTTACTGTCCGACAAACATTCTGACTTTGTTATGAATGCTTTGTGTACGTTTCACTAGCATTTTCCAAGTGTTTGTATGGTTTCTACAGCTGAATATCCTGTATGTTCTGCTTCTATCGTTTTCTATTATGGTTTATACCAGAAAGCCTGCACGGTTTATACTGTACTGCAGGCAAGGACTGCATTAAAACCATTTTTGGCTAATTTATCATACTTGTGAATGGTGATTTCCTATGACTTAGCCTATGCTCAGGCCAAACATTCTCTCTCTGGAAGCCTTACACAACTATAATTAATTGACATTACTGCTTGGAGTGGGGAAGGTTCTTTATCTGTGTCAGAAAAAAAGGATTCACGAAATGCTGCCCCTTGTCTTAGGAGGTATTGCTCGGGGCAGCCCAGGCCTTTGCATTCTGCTCATCTGATGAGAGGTATGAAGCACTCCACTTGCGATGACATTCTGTAATCCTGCACTTTTTAAAATATGGATATATTTAAAAAATAATAATGGGCTATATTGTCTTTATATATAAATCTTCCCAAAGTTATAGTAAGGTAAGATACTAGCTAGTTTAAGAGTTGGGCATTGTGTACTTGGTGCGAGGGGATTTGAAGCCAAAGAAAATATTTGGCTGCAGATTTATGTTTAATCTGATCGATACAATTACTGCATTGAGTATTTTGAAAGGGCGCTAAGCCGTGAGGGCCGTATTTGTCTTTTGGCTTTAAGCCCTGTTGCTCTGCGAACAGAGCTAGAAATCGAGTTCAACTTTTTGCCGCAGCTTTCCTTTCTTTTGAAAGCAATACCAATTCAACCACAGAAGTTTTAAGAGGTGAAACTTAAGTACTGTACATGTAGAATTTCTGTAAACAGTGCTGCTCTCACCCTCAATTCCCACCCTGTTTTTCGGGGCATGCGCACTGCAATAGGACGCTTCTTTATTTGGTACTATTGAGCAAGACTACTGCGGATGTTTTACTATTTGAAAATAATCTATAGAGAGCAAAATTCAAAGAGTTTTCTCTTTAGTTCTTGGCCACCATCCAAAGACTGAAAATTCTGCCAAAAATTCAGTGTGGCTGCTAAGAATTACAGCGAGTTCCATGTCCACCCATCATTTTGGAAGCATTAGGAGTGGCTGTACCAGCTGACCTGGCGTGATGTAAACATTACAACCGGAAATGAAGTAAACACCTGTGTGATTTAGTTGTTTTATTTCGCTCTTGCAAGCAGCCACAAGACAGGCTATAGAAGAATAAATAAGTTAACTTAAGCAGAGAGTGTAGCAGTTTATACAACCCCAACGTTGAGATGCTTGACTTTATAATGACAGACTGCTTTGTTACTGTACCCAATTTGGTGTTCAGGCAGTAACTGACCAGATCTAATCTAAGTCAAGAATTTCCCCCTTTGGCCAAAAAGATTTTTAAACATGCCCTCAACCAACTCAACAGTAATAAAATGTAGAAAAAAACCTCATGTAGTCATATCCGTTTGTTCCAAGTGCGTCAGTCTGTTCCAAAATACTTCTGTCCAAAGTGTGTTGGTGCAACAGGATGAACTTCTGTAGTTAAAATGGTGATCTCTGGGAATTCCTGGATGATTGATTTGGCACCTTTTGAGAGAGGGCAAAGGCAATAATGACTACAGCACAGCAGCTGTATTTCAGCACCACCTGTTAAATCACGGTTAGCAGAATTCCATAGATAAGTCAGGCTCTGTTCTTCCATCTCCGCTTCACATTTCTGCCTTAGCTGACTGTCTCTGAGGAAAGACTTCCTGAATTTAGTGGATTGCTTCTTTGGGTTTTCTTATTTGGATTTCTCTTTTCTTTACCATACACGTATACTCCCAATCTAATCACCAAAATGGTTGCAGACCACCAGGAGTAACTCTCTGCAGTTCAGTTGACTTTTTTGATAGTGATTTCTGTTGGCGGACTGACTCAACACCATCCGTGGGCTGCTACAGTCCAGAGCAACAGCAGCACTGGCATTGCTCTGTGAGCCACTGAAGCATTCTGTGTACCTAGCAGTGCTGCCAATTCCCACTTTTAGGAATACTTTACCATTTGCAGTTTTGCCATTAGGTGTAACAGGCCTTTTCCTTTCTGCTAGCCCACTCCGCTCCCCACACCAAACACATCGCTGTTCACCCTCAGTTTTACAGTTCAGCCAACCCCCCCCCCCCCCCGCCCCGCAAACACCTTTCTTCTGAGGAAAGTGATGCTGCTCTCATTATTTGCCAAGGAACAGCTCTTCACCGTTGCCTGCAGCGTGTGACTGATGTAGCTCTTCCCCATTAAACATACCTGTGCTTGCTCTTCTGTCCCCCTCGCGCCCCCTCAACTTACCGTGCGGTGTGGAGAATAGGCTTAGCAGGATAATGACACTTGGTTGTACGCCATGTTCTACAAGAACTTTGACAGCCTCAATGACAGTATTACCAGTACCTAAAAGGGGAAAAAGTGAGATTTTTTTTTTCTTTTCCCCTGGTTGAAGAAGTTGCACTAGGCCATCCGAGACTATCCGTGTTAACACTGGTGTGTGACTGAATGATGAGACTGTCCTTTCCCACTGGAAAACTATCACCTCTGCATGGATTAATTGTAGAAAACTCTGGTCGCCTGATGAAGGAACTTCAACTCTACTCTGAAACAGCCAACTCCGCCAGGTTTTAAGCACTGGAGTCGGTGGATTTTGTTAAAGCCCTGAGGCAAAAAAGCTCATCTAAAATAGTAAAATGGCAATCAAGAGCTCCATGTCTAGAACCGGAATTAAATCTTAGACTGGAAAAGTTACTTCATCCTGACAAATTTCTTACCACGCTTACTAGATTATAATTTTTTTTTTGGTAGTATTAACTGTATTTGAAGTAATTTACTTCTAGGATTATAATATTAATCCAAAAAATGTCTTTTAATAGCATGAGAAAAATACTGGTTGAGTATTTTCTCATGGAAAAATTAAAAAAATTGAATTTATATCAAGTCTTAATGCTTCAAACTTTCTCACAAACACAGGCATGCCCAAATGATTTGCTCTGCATTCATGCTGGTGCAGGCTGACTAATATGTATTCTGGCACAGGCTGATAAATAAAACTAATCAAAGCCCCTGAAATCTGGAAATTTTCCTTTAAATTCAGCGCACTCACTGTCCAGATGAGTCTAACTGTACATGATGATGAAAGGCACTTACTTAGTATTGGGTACATAAGAAGAACCTTTCTCCTGTAAATGTCTGGTGGAAACTTAGCATAGTACACTTTCGCTCTTTGAGTCTCCTCGTCGCTCTGTATCAGGATTTTTCCTATGCGGATTGATCTACAGCAGTCTCGTAAACCTTGTTCCATTGCCTCGCCTCAAAAGGAGCAGCAAAAAAACCAACAACAAATTGTTACACGCTAAGAAACAGCACAATTGCAAGATGCTACAATTAAATAGACAGTCCCAACACTGTATTGGTGGAGAGTTCTAAAAAGAAGATTTTTTTTTTTTTTCTCTGTTCTAAGTGTTAAAAACACCTGAAGCTGTTTTCCTTTTTTCTCCGTTTAGACAGAAAAACGAGTCTACTTGGTGTTACTTAGCTCCTGAGTATTAGTGTTGCCACACACCAGCGCTAATCTCTCGAAGGCGAGAGCTGGAAACATCAAAACAAACGCATGGGGTTGGGAGAACATCTTCGAGCTCTGCTCAGAGACACCACGGTACAAAACGTAGTGTGGGAAGCTGTGGAGCCACGGGACTTTACATCACAGATAGAAAGGTTTCTGCAGCACTGGGCAAAATAACAGCGACTCTACCACCGCTGAGCGGGGTTTATTTGGAGACCTGCCTCTGAGCAGAAGTAGTTAGCGGGAAACAAGGACGGACAGTTGGCCTGGCCCCTCTCTGTTAACAGCTGCTAGAGAAGAGGCCAGATGAAATCTGTTGCAGCTATGTGTCTCCTAAAAAGTTAATGAAACATATTACTTGACATTCTGTGATCAAGGATACCTAAGGAGTAACAGCTGGCAGGTTTGGGTAAAACTTTGCCATAGAGAAGTGCTGTTGCACATTTTTGAAAGGAAGTTGCTTACACGTTTCCAAAACGTTTAATTCATGCTCATTCAACAACCAGAAACTGCCTACCGCTTCTCATTATGCTGACTCCGCAGTTTCCCTTTTCAAATCTCACTCCTTCATACTTGTGCCCTGTGAGAGGAAAGAAACCAGACGTCAGTGGCAGTGATTGCTCTTTTCTGCCCCATCTTAATGCCCCTTTGAGGGACGGTGTTTTAAGTGACGTTGGTGTGAATGGAACCGAGATCCCCCAAATACCCAGGGGACAACAGAAAGCTCCACACCTCTCAACAGGTGGCATGAACCAATCTTCACACCATATCCTGCAGCCCTCAAACTAGCAATGGGAACAGAGCCAAAATTGTAATTTGTAAAGAACTCGTGCTTTTTTTTACCTTGAAAGTCATGTCAGGAAAGTGGCAGAGAAGTGATCCTTTCAAAGTATCATTTTATAACTCAGGTATTCTGTGATTATTTTAAATGAAGGACACTACGCAAAATAAAGGTAAACAGTATGTCCCCTACGAAGCCTGGTAAATGCAGTCCAGGGCTGCAGGTGGAAGAGTTAGAATGATGCTACAATGCTGCTACAATGCTACTGTCACTGTATTCTTCATCACTGAAAGGAAAAGGTGGGCAGTGGTACGTACATGAGAGAGATACAATCATCAGTACTGTGAGCTCAGGTCTCTTGTTAATTCAAACATAAAGACAGCAAAGCAATATTGTCCTAGTCATAGTTCTTCAGGGCTAACCCCAGAAGCTGGTAACGACCTTGACCAGCACCACTGCTGGGAAGAACAAGAACATGTGGTGATGTTTCTCACAGGGGTTGCCTATTCCCCTGCCCGACTGAAAAAAGTCCAGAGGCTCCCTTAAAGGACAAAGAATAGGGTGTTTCACTGATGTCCCTTGAGAGGTGTTCTGCTTCTGTGCCTGGAAGAGCATAAATCACCTGTGCTTGTGGCAACTTAGAAATGCTCGTACGCAAAGAACTCCGTATAGGTAAGCTGGAATTCACGCAGAAGCATCTGGGTTCTCAAGGGAAGAACTCGGCTGAGGCCATTTTAGCTCCCTTGCTGGGCACAGGTGTTGGAGTGCAAGGGCAAACACACTGACTGCAGCGCTAGGACAGTTTCAGACAGTGAGACTACCTACAGCCTGGCTAGGAGTAAGGGCAGGAAACAAAGTCTTTTCACCAAGGCGACGTGTGCTCAGAGGGCAAAGTCTGCGACTCTCTTTGCCCATGGCCAGGGCAGTGGCCCTCTCAAACAGAACTGTAGAGCTTCCAAGGGATGTTACTTGCAGGAGACCTGCCAGTCAAATTGTGTTAACACAGAGAGAAGACAGTCATGAATATATCCGTCACCGACTGACCTGGAACAGATGTGACGCCAATGCTCAAGAAGTAAAGTAGCTGCTGTTTTATTTAGAAAGGAGCAAAAGTAAGTGATGGTGCCTCCTGAGTGCCTTCCTAAGCTCTGTCTGGTTTCAGAATTGAGTGTTTTCAGTCCATCTTTTCTCTAATTAAAAGACATACAAATGGTTTACTGCAAAGGTCAGAGGGGAAGGGGTGTGAATGTACAGAGCAGCTCTCACCCTGCAGAAATGCCAGTGAAATTCTCAGGGGGAAGAGGACTCGCCTGGTGTATGTCTTACAGGTGTGCTGTGGGTTCACAGCGTGTACTTGAGTGGTTCCCAAGAAGTTGCTGATGCAGTAAGCTGCTACCTCTGGGTAATGCATGCAACCTCACGTATCTTTACCGTTAACAAGAGCAAACCAAAATTACTGCAATGGGTTTCCTCTAGTGTCAACACAGCCACTTTTTACTTCCTGCTTATCGTCACTCCCAGCTGGCCCCCAGTTGCAAGCAAAGACAGATTTAGGCTGGCACTGCAAAACTGCTTGTGCCAAGTACTTTTTCTTTAATGGGCATGTGAAACGTCATCCATTTTAATTCAGCATTGCAGTATGGGCAAGTAAACTGATCTTATACATACACTGATAAGTTTTCATCATGGTTTTGCAAGACCAATCAAAAACCTTAGTAAAATGTCAACTATATAACTGTACGTTTTGCTCAATTGTGTTGTTACACACCTTCTAGCTTTTTAAATACCGGAAGGGACCTTAACTCTGTACTCTACCCTGAATGTTAAAATGGTTTCAGCCTCAGGCTCCCCAGGGAAGTGGTCATGGCACCAAGCCTGTCAGACAGAGTTCAAGGAGCATCTGGACGATGCTCTTAGTCACATGGCTCAATTTTAGGTAGTCCTGAGAGGAGCAGGGAGTTGGACTTGACGACCCTTATGGGTCCTTTCCAGCTTGAGATATTCTATGATTATTGTAACAGTTCCGTATTCTTTTATATTAGGTAAGCTTCCACTTCCAGTCCTACCTAGGGGAGGAGTAATTTCCCACATACCTGTTGGAGTGGTGACGGTACATTCTGTGTATGGCAGTTGATTCAGTCCCTCTTCAACCACAAGTCTGATCTGTAGAACCAAAGAGATCAGTCAGCTTAAAGAGATTTGTTATCTATGGAGGTAAGGTACCAAATGTTAGTAGTTTTTACAAGTAACATTTAACAGCCTGAAGGGTCTAAAAGGGTCTCTTTAATAGCAGTTAGGGATTTAATTTAGACACTTTTTGGGGGCGATGCCTGCATTTTGTCCACAAATCAAATCAAGGCATTACAAAACAAAATTGGGGGAATGGGGGGAAGGTGTGTCATCGGCAATCATAAAACTGACTTCATTTATATCTGGCAGGCACAGGCATCCCACATCCCAGACCAATTTTTCTCAACAAATGAGTGAAGTACCAATGCAACTTCACTTTGCTGACAGAAAATACTAGTGAGAAAAAGGGAAAATTCACCCTCTCTCAGTTCCCCACCAGCTAGGCTCTGAGGTCTATTTTCACATCTGTATTTCTATGACTCAACTGCAGTGGGGCTGCCAGAATGGCCACAGAAGCTGCAGCAATGTAAACACACCACCAAGTGCCCAAAGACAAGTCAGGAGATCCAGAAATCTCTTTATCACCTTCTTCTCCTGGCACTTGCCAGCTGTGGTTACTACGGGATGCTCTGCCAAGCGCCTGTGCTTTCACACGGTACAGACAGCCCAGTTCAGCAGGCACATCTCTACTGGAGGTGCAGCTAGTAAGCCACACACCCCTCCATCCTCAAGTGGCCAGAAAACCTCCAGCTCTCCCCTGGTGCTGGCCCTGCAGCTGTACCACAGGCAAAGTTACCAAAATGTCTTCATCTGAACCCAGAATGATTGTCCATAAAAAATGCTCCGGGTATTAAAGATGTAGAAATTCTCTCTGCTAGTGAGCCAAAGATTCAGAGGCCAGGGCGGCTCAAGGAAAGCTACTGCCAAGCCAAAGATTAAACCTGTTAAGCAAAAGTCACTGTAGGATGGCAGAAATGAGGTGATTGCTCCTGGGACCGAGCAAGTATACTGCTCACTTCAGACGTTTCTTGTTTCAGAAACAAGCCAGAGCAGACTGGAAGATTTTTTTCTGTTCTTCCATTCTGCCCTAGTTCCTAACATACAGGCAGCCTCTACTAGAAATTAGAAACAGTCCCCTAGATTTACAATCCCTCTTTGAAGACATTTTTAGTCATTTTAGTACAACAATTTTTTCCTAGAGTTGGGTTTGTGGCGGCCATATTCAGAGGTGGTGGTCAGACTAAATCAGTGAAGGGGTCAAATGGTGCAGCTGACATATAACAGGAGCAAAAGACAGAAAAAGCAATTCACAGGATAGTATTTCCACTACAGCAAAACTGCATATGGGAAGCAGGTCCTTCTGTTGACTCATTGCATGTTTGGTGGCTCTAGGAAGCATACACAGAGAAGCCACCTCTACTACCTTCCTCCTCTTCTTCTTCCTGTCTCTCTGCAAGTGGGTTTTTGACTCGGTCACTTTAATCCTGAGACTGAAGGCACCAGTGTTCTACTGAAAGACACATCTTCTCACATAAATAAACAAGAAATCCTTGATTTAATTTTAGGTTTCTGGGACATTTGTAGACAATTTTATTTTTTTAAAGTTATTTCATCAAAGAAAGCCAACATATGAGCCAGGTTTGGAAGAAACGCATTTTTTCTTACTGCTGTCACGTTGACAGGGTTAGCATCGCTCTACATTATCTGCCAAAAGTTTAGAGTAAACCAGTGAAGGTCTATAGTCAAATAATCTCCTTAGTTTACTACATGTATCAATGTTTTATGCAAAGGCTGGGAAGGATTCTTCTGTAAACTTGTCAGTGTTGATAAAACATTTATTTTTGCACTATGCTTTCTGCTGCTCCCACGCTCAGGGATTATCATTTCCACTGCTTTACTTTCTGGCCCTGAGAACCAGCAGCTCTGCTTCTCTCCCAGAGAGGTGGTTGTCATTGCTTGGAAGCTAAAACAGGTATCGTTATGGCCCCACATGAAGCAGGGAAGTAAAGCTTTGGTCCCAAGGTAAAAGAGTCTGACCAGAAATTAAAACCATGAATTAAAGTTATCAATAAACAAAAATAGAGTCTATTTTTAATTGGGGGAAAAAAAAAAGCTAAAAGGGATATTAAATTCTAGCAGGCCTAATTAAACTGTCAAGGCTTACAGAGTTATGCTGAAGTTTTAGATTAAGCACTTAATGCTGATATACACAATTATATGTCAACATGCTTATTTATTACAGTTCTACATTTAAGATTTGCCCCAGAGCCTTTGCAGTAAGCAAAGGGAAATCCTGTTTGCTTCGAACCTTCATTAGTACAAGATCTGTTAGAACTGTTAGCAAAAAAACCCACCAGTTAATAGACGTCCAAGGCATTTTAGCTAACTACCACTTAAACATTTCAAGGAAATGAAAATGTTAGTGAAATCTACCTTTTCTCAGCCAATTAAGCACATGAATAAAGTCTCCTTACCACACTCAAATACCACTGAAGAAATCAGGTTTGACCAGTTCCTCAGAATCCATGAACAGAGAAATTTGGATACAAGTAACTACAGAAAGCAGGCTGACAGTACTCTCATTTAGAAGCGGTGTAATCACTAAGTAAGGAAACCAGCCAGGGTGCTGTGAGAGGTAGTGCTGCTCTGACCAGACAAAACTGGAAAAATGGGAGCCCTTTCAGAGCCCCCCAAGAGGCATCTGTGATCCTCAGCAGTTGCATGTTACAACTCTTCTGCCTGCCTGCAGTTTGGAAAAAGGTGAAGCATTTAAAGGCCAAGAAACCAGAATTCAAGTAAATTCTGGAGTGACCATTATTATCTTCCCCTGTTTGTGGGAAGACAGTAGTCTTACTGTATTTTATGTGATAGCCACGCATCACCTAATTTCCAAGATCACAGTAATTCCTAGAGGGATCCTCTATCCCATTATGTTGTAGCTTTTCTTGGAAGCTGAAGGGAAGGCAGAGTAGTGGGGCTGTCAGCCATACTTCGTATCTATACAGCTCTCTGCACCTCAGGATTTCAAACCATTTTTGAAGTATGTGTTATCACCCCCCTGAAACAGAGGTAGGTGGGCAGAAAGGTGAAATGACCTGTTCAGTGTTATGCAGGGAGTTGCTGTTAGGTCTGAGAAACTAATTAATTCCTCAACCTCAGATCTCCAGTCAAACCACAAAATCTACCTTCTGCTGAAAAGCACCGCTGTACTTGTGGACTGAGGCTGTAGGTCAGTGCTGTAAATGACAAACACCTGCCTGAATCCAGGCGGGAAGTCAATTTTGCTTGGTCCCTGCCAAAACTCTAGATGTGCAATGTCCTCAACGCCTCTGGGAGATGGCTCCTCTTCCTGTTACTCGCCTGGTCTCTCAGCCCACAACACACTGCTTAGCTGGTGTGCAGCACCAGCTTAACTTCACAGAGCTGGACCTAGCTTACTGTGTACCTCCTACTGAGCAGGCCTTGAAAAAAAAAATCTCAGGTGGTCTCAGTAAAAATGCTGTGAGCTTTGTGAGCATCTCACTAGTTCTACAGCAGTCCTGCAAGGTGACATCAATTAAATGCTTCCACAGTGCCTGGGTGCTGCGCAGCACACATACAAGGGTTCAGTGTGAGCCTCTTGCACTGACAGGAGTTGCCTGCCGGTGTTTCTCAAATTGGTCTCACTACCACTTTGAGGTCTACCTGTCCAGATGTCTACTACCACAAGTCATAATGATTGCTCGTCTCCTGTGTTATAGGCTGACTTCCCACAGCTGCCTCTCCTCCTTCACAAACACAAGACAGGTTGTTTTCATCCTCATGACTTTAACCCCACATCTTTCAGCTTCAGGATCACAGCACTGGCAGTGGCTTTCAGAAACTCCCTGCTAACCTTTACCACCTGTATCTTTGAGCATTTCTTTTGTGTGAAACAAACTGACAGCGGTAAAAACTGTACCACCAGAAATTCATCAGCTTTAGAATCCCTCCTTAAGACCCCTTCCTATGGTGACCTTATGATATACTGCCACTAAGAACTGCCAAGCTAGTAGCAAACTTAACTTCATTCTCATTTTTAATCTGCAACAAGATGTATTTTGTTACCCTACAATCTCACGCATATGTTTCTTCTCTTCATGTATTGCATCATGCCATTAAGCTCTGTTTGCTAACTGGCTGGAAAACATAGCAAGTCTTAACTATGTTTGCACCCCACCAAGTTTAGTAGAGACCACCTCCCACATGAAACTGTAACTGTTCTTCACCACACCTAGGAATAGCATACAGAAAATGAGATAGTCCTACACATTATTTTGCATAAAATTCCTCCTACAAAATGGAAAACAGACTAGCAGGTTCTGTAGCAAACATCTGCACAACCAGCAAACAGAGGCGTTTCTGTGAAGAGCAGCTCCCTATCTGTACAAGTGCTGGCCAGCCAATAGAAGATGCTGCTGGTACAAGGGCCTGAATTTAAGTCACTGCCTGGAAGCTGCAGTTTTCAGCAATGAGAGGGAAAAAAATCAGTGCTTCCCTCAGAATGGCACAGGACCTGCAAGTAAAGTGAGAAGGTAAGTGGGAGAGGTCCTCTGCACTAATTAATGACTATAAGGTACAGTCAAGACCGTTAAGGGTTTTCCTGTCAGTATTAGAATAGCCATTGTTTACCTCTTTTTTAAAATACAGATTCGGAACACAGTGCTTCTCTTTAATTCAAAGTTGGCAGGAATGAATGCTCCTTAAAGGGTGCAGCATGATGGGAACCTAATACAAGGTGAAATGAGAATGTTAACCAGAAACCCTTCCTGTGAAAGGAGTACTGGTGAGGAAGGGGCCTGACCCCGGCACTGGAGCCCTGTACCCTGCAAATGTGTGGGATTGCTGGTGTTGACCTTTGTTGGCTTCCTGAATCTTACTTGCATATTTAAGCACGTGAAGAACCTGAAACTACAAACTGCAGGAAGAATGGCACATAGCTGAGCTAATCTATCACAGATGGTGGATGTGTCCTGGGCTGTTCCTACCCGTCCAATGAACTATAAAGGACATGTATCTATTTAAATGTATCTGCTGAGAACTGCTCCACGGAATGAAGTTGGGGCTGTGACTTTCTGCCTGTCTGTTATAAAGTACTATTGGCAAAGGTGGCACTCCAGTCAGTCACTTGATCTACAAGTTATGAGTGATAGGATTTGTTGGCTTGGGCCTTTACTGTTCTCGGTGAATGGGAATGCAAGAAACATCCTCAAGAAGGGAAAAGCAAGGGGGAAAGTGGAAAAGCAAGGGGGAAAGTGGAAAAGCAAGGGGGAAAGTGGAAAAGCTGCAAAGATAAGAAGCACTGCAGTCACAATCTTAGGTTGTGGTCATATCTTAGCCCTGAGCAAGCCTGGATCAGGCATGGATTAAGATTGGGCTCATCACAGGAAACCTGCCTGCTGTAGCAAATGGTGCTGGTAATTGAATGATCGTGGGACTCATCTTTGCTAGAGGGGGAAAGAAAGACTTTCCTTGTTAATCAGTGTGGCTTTGCAAACAGCAAACACCCTCATGAATACAAGGAAGTGTATGTGTGGGCATGAGTGGTGTGGTTTTCTTTAAGCATGTAATTTAAATGAGATAAAGGTTGCTTTCCCAACAGTCTTTGTTCTGACTTACTAAAACGTGTGAAAACTTCAAATTGCTTTGTCCCTGCTAGTAACTACCATATGGCTAAAAACATATTCCCAGTGTGGGTGCACTGAGAGCTACTAATCTAATACACAATAAGTGCCAGGAGGCACTTCTGCATGCAAGCAATTGTTAAGATCTAGACTGTAAGAAATTGTACAGCTCTGTTCACAAGATCAAAAGTACTGTTTCAAAGTAAAACTGAATTATCTCTAGCCTCTGTGCATCTGTTTTTAAACAGTATTCTCTTATTACTACCGTGCTCTGTCCTGAAGTAGTTGTGTTTAATAACAACATGGTTTCTGGAACCCTCTGAGATGAAAGCAGACCATAACAGAGAACAGAAGGCCCTATACAGAGAGTTGCTGTCAAACAGCAACTTTCTTTGGGTAGAAAGGTTGCTCTCGCACCACCATTACTCTATCATGAAAGACCCATTTTGCAGAAGAGTTACAAAGAAGAATATCAAGAAGAAGAAATTCTTCACCTACCAGACGATCAGCAGAAAATACGAAGTCTCCTCTACTGGATTTCCTGAAAAAGGTAATAATTTATATTTTAAATTGGGGAGTAATTTTAAGAACATTGCTTAAATATACTATTAATTCAAGGACAATATATTCTAAAGGCAGTTCAGAGAAAAGTCTCCTACCATATACAAAATTTATCCCACAGAGATTCTGCTTCATGGGTTTCCTGCTTGGTAGCAAAGATTGAGATGCAGTGAGCTAACACAGAGGTTTGCTTCTTACTACTGGCAACGTTGCTGCGCTGTACCAGTAGCAATTAAGAGCATGAAAACAAAAGGATGATATTCTGTAGGTTTTCCATTGTACTACCGTTCCTGCTCAGTTCCAAAACACCTCACAAGCTTAGATGTGCACCAAGCCGGTACATTCCCTACAGCTCTGAGCAAGAGACTTTTGCCCCGCCCATTCTTAAGTCAATCAGAAACCATGGGACAATGACAATGCAGATCCCTAGCCTTGAGACCGAGTTAACACACCTGATAAGCAGGATATATATGTATCTTATCTGCAGTTCATCCATAGTGTGACTAGATTAGTGAACCTGAGACTAAAATGAGCAGGAACTAACAAGTGTTCCCATGAAAACACCTCTCTGCCATTTTATTACCCCGGGTGCAACTTTTTACTCCTGTGACTGCATGGCTTTTGGCCCATTCAGAAGACAGACTAAGCTCACTTCCTCCTACTACATACCGTGTAAATATGCCATGTTAAAAGCCTCAATTTTAAAAGCAGTTTTTAACACCTTGCTTCCCATGTCAAGGCCAACTTTCACTACACAGGAGTAGGACAAATCTCCAATTAAGGAGCCAAAGCATCAACATCGTAAGCAGGTACTTTTTAATGGAATTTTCTATTAATCACAGCAGACATACCCCTCTCTCATTTTCAAACCATGATACTCTGGATGTCTCCTTAAATACGATAAAGAGAGTTTTGCATTTAATCCCCAAGATTCTGCAACGTCTTACATTTATATGAGTGAAAGTCAAGAGGTTGGTCTGCTTATTTCCTGTGCAACTGGTAACTTAGCCACTAAAAAAAACAGTTTTAATCTTCCAGACTACGATGTTTCAGGAAATTTAGCCGTATTTCATGAATGGGTGCTAAGACAAACCCAACAATGTCAAGACTGCGGTTTTGACTGCAAAGCATACGTGCTTAGAGCGAATACTATGAGTTATTAATACAGATTACTAGGCTTTATATTAACTACTCTGTCCTTACAGAGAGACACAGATGTTTTTATGCACAGTTCACTGAACACCCTTAGTCAGTTATGCCTGTTTTTTTGAGGGGAGGAGGAGAACAGAAAACAACAGTGCATAAAAATGAGAGACAAATAATAGTAATACTGAAAATGACAGACCTCTTGTACACCGGCAGCTGGAAAGCTGTGACCAGATTTCAAGCCCCACATCATGTGAGAATTGCTAGGGGCCAGAAAAAAAAGCTTCTGTGAAAACACTGTAACTGTTCACCTTAAATACCAGAGAGAAGCATAGAAAGTAATGATGGATGGCAGACTGGCAACTTTTCCACCTTTTTAATCAAGTAACAAGACAACATCTGAAAAAGTGAGGCATTAAAACCTGACTGTTGTAGCACACAGCTAACAATATGAACATTGTGTTAAACAATATAAATTAGTTTCATTTTGTTTCTGAAGGTATGGAAGCATGGCTGATGTACAATTAAAGTCACGTGCATGTCGTAAGAGGTGAGAAGAAATGTTTTTTGGGAACGTACCATAACACAAGCTAACTGCACGGTTTCTTCCTGCTTTAGCACTTGGTACTAGTTACAAGCACTGATACGGCTGTAGGCTCTGTGGGTCATGGTCTGACATTCATTAGTAATTCCTGTTTCTCTAGTTACCTTATAGAAGAACTTCTTGAGAAACACCCAGGGTACTGTGAAGGCAAGACTGAAAAAAAGCTGCTTCCCTAAACAAAATTTGTAAAAGCCCTTTATAAGAAAACTTAAGGCGCCACTGTTGCAATTAGGGGGAGATGATGTAGCTGGGAAACAGGACCATGTTCTACCTGCAGCACTTCAGTATTTAATGTACTTCAGTACTTAATTTTTTTCAGTGCCTGGGCTGGGGGGGTGGTATGTGAAAGGGATCCCAGCCTTCTTGCCTGCAGTAGTCATCTTTACTCATCACAGGCGAGTTACACACTCCTGAATCATCCTACTCTGTATAGCAGTCAAGACTGCGTGTGTCCTACCGCTTTACTGTCTTCATTTCCATATTGTTCACTCAGTTCCCTAGGGAATAAGAAGCTTTAGCAGAACACAACAGAATGATCTCGCATAACAGACACAATAACCTTTAAATACCTGTATTTAAATGATGTCTGTTGTTAAATCAGGAGTTAAAATGACACTACCAATCTGAGCTAATGAGTTTGCTTTTACAGAACCACAGCTCTACATTACAAATTGCTGCACTACTTATTTCAGCTTCCAGATCCCTGGTTCTAACCTGTGCAGGCCAGAAATGACTTTGCGATCACACCCTCCACAGAACGAGGCTGTAACTGTTTGTTCCCAAATGTTCAATACTTAAATGCATCAGTTCACATCCTATTAGAGGACTCAAAATTCATATCCAACACACGCACTGTAAAAGGTATCTGCCCACCTGTTAAGCATTCACTAGATGGAAAACTGAACAAGCCTGAGGAAAAAAACAAGCAAACTCAGGCACCCTCAAGTTGAGGTGATCTATCCATCTCCCTGATTCTGGCACACAGACCTTGTTCTTGTTAACTTTAATGAAGCAAAGGAAATACATGGCCATTTTAGTCTATCAGATGGCCATTACTGATTCAACCAGCTGTCTCTGAACCCACCACAGGACATGATAACCAGATGTGGTTACCACATGAAGGTGGGTTTTTCTTTTATAAACTGGGACAGTTATTCCAATTGAAAGGCTGTGATGTCTTTCTCTGAATCCTCTCAGGAACAAGGAAAGAGCCACTTTTCTGAGCAGCTCACACAGAGTCCCCAAGGTCTTCTGCATCTGGCCTGACCATCCTTAGCTCCGTGAAAGCATGCCTGATTCTAACTTGCATTGCACTGGGAGTATCTGTCCCTTCCTTACTTCACAGTAACAGTTCTAAATTGACTGGTTTTTTCCCTACCTTTGTTCTGTTTCTCTCCGCCCAGTAGCTTGCCTTTTAATTTCTGCACTTTTCAGGTGATTGCTGTACCTGGAACATCCATCTTCTGCAGCATTAAGTAACCCAAATATCCTCCTTGAGTTAAGGCAGCTCTGGTGTTACCTGTTCTTTTTTTAATCCAGAAAGAAAGATTAAGTGATAGGTATCTAATTGCCCTGTAGATGACACAGCTTCTCCCTCTTCCCCAAGCAGTGTATGTGAACATACCCTTTTGTCAGTTTAAATCGGATTTTTTTGACCAGTAGCTCCTCTTAGCCATATAGCTGCTTATTCACAAAAACAATACTTCTGAGGAGGAGGAGTTTCTGTTAGCACTTGGTTTGAATGCTACAGTGATCATAGAGTTGTCTTAAGGCAGATTATACCTGCCCAGGGAAAGGTTACTGCAACAGTTTCTAACCAGTGCGTTAAAATGGTTGATGGCTGGACTCAATGATCTTAAAGGTCTTTTCCAACCTAAATGATTCTATGAAAAGATCCTCTCACCTTTGCAGCTGAGCATGTTTTAGCATCTTTCTGAATGACAGGCACTAAAATAGGCCAGTCCGAGGTCTCTTATTTACTGAGATGCAGCTGACTTTCTGGGACAGAATGTAAAAATAATGTTTCCCTACTGTCCTTACGTACAAAGCCTACACCTGCCTTTCTGAGCAGGCTGTTGTCCAGTTTTCATCACTGGTTGGGAAGGGAGCTTGGAAGTGACAATTACATCTCCACTGCCAGGGCAGTGTCACATGCAGAATAAAGCATGGTTTGCTATCACTGCAGCTGTTATGACTAATTCATTATTTACAAGTCTTATTCTGTACTTCCCCTTACCAAAGTCTTGTGCAATGAAGCTGATGCAACTCTAAAAAAAAACACTCTTCAAAGTTAAAATATCAGCTGCTGGTTTCTGGATAAGCTCACTATAGCCAGAAACTTAATAAACATTTGCAAGAGTTCAAAACCTACTTACAACAACATAGTAATAAAAAAGCCTATCTGAGTACAGTAAATGCATTGCTAGCATTCACCTAGATATCAAAACGATATGCTATTTCCTTTTCACTAACCTCAAAACCTTTTATAGGCCATCACCAAGTCTAGTCTAGATTTCCTCCCTCTCTCTCTCTCTCTCTCTCTCTCTCCTTAGCCCACTCACAACTTCCCTTTCTGCTCTGCAGGGAAGCTGCCAGGCAGACATTCTCACCTGCAGAGATCTTTTGTGTGGTCTTGCCACAATTGCCCTCCTTACATCAAGACTGCAACACCTCTGTGTGCTTCTGCCTGCAATGAGATTATGTTTTTCTACAATGCTTTGAAGATTTAAAAAAAAACCAGTGTAAGGTAACAAGGCTTATGTAAGCTAATAAAATTACTGTAGGTATTATCTTTGGGGAATATGATTAGTTCTGCATAAAAATGTATTTGTATTACTAGCTACAAAGTTAAGCACTTGAGAACCAGGAAACAGCAAAACGTAGACTATGCAGATTAGCAGATACGAAACAAGGGGAAGAACTCTATCTGTGCTATGCGTTAGTTATTGCAGATGTTAGCAAGCCAATGCGTTGCAGGAAGAGGTTTTATTCAGAACCTGATCACTCTGTCGATAAACTTGATTTCACACCTCTGTGCTGCTGGTAGTTCTTCCATCACAGGAGGCAAGTTGTGCTTTTAATAGATGGCGGCTACTTATGTTTGTCATATGTTGCATGCTAAATTTAATACCTTACAATATCACCTTCCAAGTGCTGAACAATCAAAGCTACAAATGTGATCAGAGGAAGGTGTGGTTTCAACATCTGAGACGCTATGTAAGGCATAATAAAACGTTTGGTCTTAAGTATCTCACATTGGATGTTCAGCAGCGGGGCACAATTTTGCATGGATTTCTGCACTTCAGCCTAAGATTTTTAAGACTGGAATAACGCTTTCGTGTCTCACAAGATATGGTGGCAGCAAGGACTCCTGGTGACACAAAGTGACAACAATGGAAAATAATGCCTTCAAAAAAGGGAGTCTCCTTTGCAGGTGATGTGCCCTAAGTAAACAATCTGTTGTCTCCTTGCCTGCCTCCCTCCTTAATACAGTCTCTCTCCCATTCCTCCCAGCCCACCATGGTCTAGTCTCTATGCTATCCCCGACTTCTTGTTCCAAAACTATTCTTTTTTGTCTAATTTGTTCCAGTCCCTGCTCCTCAAACATCTGATTCCAGTTCACTTTCATTTCAGCTCATCCCACTTTTCTCCAATCCTTTTCTTATTTCTAGCTCTCTCAGGCTGCCCTTGTGATCTGTTTTCTTCTGGCCATCCTTGTCCCAAAATCCTTAACACCTGCCCGCCATTCGCTAATACCGACTGCAAAGACTTAGCCCTTATGTTTTCCTTACCATGGCAGTCCCCGTCTTCAGCAAACTTGTGTGATTTCCCTGTCATTTATTCCCAAACCTAGCACCTGTCCTTTGCCAACCTTTAAACCCAGGCTGTGCTCCTATACCTGTGTTGTTGTCTTAATCCACTTCCACAAGAATGCTACAGCTCCAGTCGCTATTCCTTCAGTAGCTCACTGAACGTCTGCGAGGGGAGCGGGCCACGGGGTTGTTAACGTACTTTTAAGGCTGGTAAGGCAGCGCAACGGCGATCTCGTCAGCGCTCAACGTTGTGGGAAGTTTGCACATGCTTATTTGATGTAGGGTTCAGAAACTGGTACAGGCCGGCCTGCCGCTGCGAGCAGGCGAGTTTCCTGCTAACGCGGTGTGGAACATAGTGCTCACAACTGCCTACAGAGACTGGGAAGGGACCCCTGCCCCATCCTGCCTACCGTGCGCCACAGCCAGGCAGCGGTAAGGAGACCCGGCTCCTCCCGGAGCGGTGACAATGGGCTACAGCCGCCTTTCTCAAGGGTTTCTACCCTCCTTTTTGTATGTTGAGGATGATGTGGCCAGCGAGCTCCGAGCCGTCCACGGTGTGGGGGTACGCAACGCCCCCCGCCCCCATCAGGGAGCGCAAAAAAAAAAAAAAAAATCCCGAAGAGGTTTTTAACAGCCGCCGAATTCCCGTCTTTGTCACCCACGGCCCCGGCTACCGAAGCCCCCCGTCGCGCCGCCGGCCGCTGAGGCGAGGGGCGGGCCGGGCGCAGCGGCGGCGCACCCCCCCCCCCCCCCCCGGCCACACGTCAGCAGCAATGGCGGCAGCGCCCCGAACCGCCCGCGTTAAGCCCGGCACGGGGAGCACGCCCCGACGAGACAGACACCCGCCCGCCGCACCCCGGGCTCGGCCACCCCGCTGCCGGGCTCGCCGCGCCGGGAGACCCACGGGCAGCGGTGGCCGCATCCCCTCAGGAGACTGCGCCGAGCGGGATCGGCGAAACGGCGGCTCCCTGAGGGAAGATCAACCCCCCCCGCCCCCCCCGCCCCGGCACCTCAGCCGCCGCCCCGCCCCGGCTCCTCCTCAGGCCACGCTTCCCGCCGCCCCGCGGCCTCCCCGGGCCCGCCGGTCGCTCACTTGTCCCTGATGATCGTCTGGAGCTCCCGGAGCTGATCGTTCATGGGCAGCAGCTTCAGCTGCGGCCCGATCGGCGGCGCGCCGCCCTCCCCCGCGGGGATCGTCGGCCCCACCGCCGCCGCTGAAAGCCCGTTGCTGCTGCTGCTGCTGTCCGGGCTAGGGCAGCCGCTGTCCTCACCGGGCTCCGCGAAGCGGATCAACCGGGAGCCGCCGCCCCCCGCTGTCGCTGTCGTCGCCGCCGGCGGCTGCTCGTCCTGCGGCCGCGGGCCGAGCCGCTGGTTCTGGCAGGGCATCGCCTCCATGCGCCGGGGCGCGCGCCCCCGCCGACCGTTGCCGCCACGCGCCGCGCCGCGCCGGCTCCGCTTGCGCCGCCGCCGCCGCCGCGGGGGGGGGGGGGGGGGGAGAAGGGGGGAGGGAACGCGCTGGCCCGCCGTCGCTCTATTGGCTGAGGGCGCCGCCGCTCAAAGCCGCGGCGGGAGGGCAGGCAGGGGAGGCGGGGCGCGGCGCGGCGGGCCTATCGGTGCTTCCCGGAGGGGTGACGTCGCGCCGCGGCAGCTTTCCCGCGCTTCGCGCCTCTCTCTGTCTCTGTGAGGCGATAGCGGCCTGTCGGGGTCCGCCGGCGGGCAGCGCTCCGCGGGGGGAGCCTCGTCCTCTGCCTCCTCCGGCTTTACGGCGCGTTTTCGGCGAAGACCCGCTGTCGGCTGCAGGGCCCGGTCGGCGAGGGGGGGCACGAAACGTCTGCTGCAAGGTTTTTGTCTCTTTGGTTGGGGTTTGATTGTTTTATGAGGGATACTGTTTTTTCAAGATAGTGGAAAGAGGAATAGGCGTAAGGTTAGTGCAGGCTCAGGGGAGAAGAAGAGGTAGGATGTGAGGAAGTCCGATTACGAAACTGTGAATTTCTCCTGAATACGTGTGTGTGTATGCAGAGACGTCCTGGGTAGCTCAGCACAGGCTCTCAGCCGTGTGATACGTGTCCAGTATTTCCACCCTGTCAAGCTCTTTGGATGTGCGCTACACGGAATATCCTGCGCGTGGATAAAAGAACCCTGACTTGCGGTAGCACGGTATATTTGATGCAGCTCTGGTGTCTCGCTAATGGAGGCTTAAAAAAAAATCACTCGACAAACACGTATTGTTAAACCTCACAACACCATTCTGAGACAACTGTATTATTACGGTCTCGTCTTCGTTAAACAGGGAGAGAAGAGCCGGCTCCAATATGCCTGTACGCTGCGTCAGTGATAGAAGCTGTTACATACTTCCGATAAGACCCTCAAATTGACGATGGAAAAAACACAGTTGATCATTCAGTTCATACTCTCTTTAGTACAGACCAACGCTAATTTTTTGACTAAGGTAGTTTCAAAGTTCTGAAGCAAGCCCCAACGGCATAAGAAATAAACATATTCCTCTCATGAAATACAAAGAGGAATGTTTAGTGTTCTGATGGAATATCGAAAATGACGTTCTGTCATTCACCTAACACTGAAAAAACACATCAGCAGACTGGTGGAGAGGAGGCGATTAATTCTGAAAAAGGGATTAAAAGCGCGAAATGCTAGCAGCTTAGTTTACAGATAACTAAGGGGAGGCTATAGCCCATGCTGTAAACATTTAAGAAGGGTGAGAATTTATTAAAGCTGACAGACGGAAGGAGTGCTGGAAGTAATGGGATCCCATTAAATACGGGAAAGCTAAAGATAAATACCTGGCAAGTCATTGTCACAATGGAAATGTGATAGGATAGTTGGTATCTCCTCATTTAGGACATTTAGAATTAAAATGGCTAAGACGTGAGAAAATTACCGGCACCGAAAAATCTGGCATTACATATATGTGTATATACTTACAATATCAAATGGCCACGTGGTATTTGGTGGAAAATGTTATAATTAGTAATTTTAATATTCCATTATCATGAACTGAGCAAAAAATCAGCTTTAGAATTCCCATTTTCTGTGCTAATGCATATCATTTTAATTTTATACACTTTTAAGGCTAATAAGGTACTTACTTAATATATTTGATATTAATATTTTCCCTGCAAAGTTTGCCTTTACCTGCTGTTCTTTCTTTAACAACTCTCCAATGCCACCGGTTTTATTTCCTCCCCCCTACTATTTCAGTCTTCCTTCCAGTTCCCATCTTCCCTTCCTCCTTTTGAGACCAGTTTATTCACATGGTACCAGGTTATTGATACCTGTACAAGGCACTGCACAAACCCTGAGAGAGACACAGAAAGAAAAAGAGGCCATATACCTACCTATAGTGGTCAGAAACATGACATCCCCTTCTCTCAGAGTGACCTAACCAGGAGAACAAAGCTCACGCTATAGACACAGAAAGCCAACAGACGAGTTTTATAAACTTATACTGCTTAAAGTAGCTTGCCACAAAAAAAAAAAAAAGAAAAAAGTCTGTGTCTCTGCAGATTTAGCTGTAGAAGCAAAGGATCTCCTTGGAGACAGAAATCAATGCATGCTCCAGAGTTGGCACTCAGAAAAGATGACAGAAGTAGCTCAGTAGAAGAAATGCTGGGAATGAAATAACTCACCACAGAGGAGATTTGTGAAGAGGATCCTAAAAGATATCTAAGTTGGGCTTTTTCCACACTGTTTCCCAAAGCACCATAAGATACTCTGCTGCCAATACTAAAATATTAAATGCTGAAATACTGTGGCAAACTAATATTGTACCAACTGGAGGGGTGCCCTTGGGTATATATACTCTGGGATATGGCCACCAGTCCTTCCAAGAGCTGTGCAGTCAGCAAACCAGGGCTTGAGAAGAAGGTCAGTGTACTGAACAATAGCACGTTATACCCTAACATGCTGTACAGCTATGGCGGGGATGTCTCAGCATCCCCAGCGCCAAAATGAAGATAAAAAATGAAGACGCCCCTGACATATGGGGTGTTGGCGTGAAGACTAATTTGCTCATGTTGCCTCAACAGTTTGAAAGCATCATCTGCCTAATGAAAGATACTGGAATTGGGTACTTAGATAGTTTTTTCATGTAAGAATGGTACATCAGGGTGTAGTGCAGAAGCACAGAAATTCCAGTGTGGAGGTATTTTATGCCTCATTAAATCAAGGCATTTCAGTGGCAATAAACTGGAATTAATTTATTCTATTTATTTCAAAATAGATGAATGGGGGAATGTGTAGTCAGAATGGACAAAAAAATGACACTTGCAGCTGGATGTGAACTGTGAAATGTAGGGCAGAATGAACTGCAATAAAACGAGAGGTTTTATAAAAAGCTATAAAAATTGGTTCAAATGATTCCCATAGGTATACTAATTCACGCCTTTTGAAGCATCAGTTTTTATCACAGAATCCTCAAAGCCAAGGTTGATATGGTTCCTTATAAACCCATTCTCATCCTGAATATGTTTGATTATGACTGCATTTAATCCTGATCAAGAAATAGTAAGAAGCCACATGCTTATTTATAGTCTGGTAAGAAGTAGAGCTGGCAAATTACATGCTTATATGAAACCCTCCCAAGTGGAGGGAGCATTGCTAATAGGTAAATTGCTAATGGGTTTGTGAATGCTTTCTGTTGAAGTACCAGAAGAACTATTAAGAAATCCCATTTATTGTGTGGACAAGATAGTTCCAACTCTCTCCATCCAAGGAAAAAAGCATTTCTAAAGATAGGGTTGGGGTACGCTAAAGCCTTCAAAGGAAATGTTAAAATAAGTTATGAATCCAAAGTTACAAATCCCAGGAAATTCTTGGAAGAGAGAGGTCTGAATAAAAAGTTGGGGACAGCTTGGATATATATGTCCTAACTGAGGATGCCCTTTGATGAAAGCTAAATCCCAGAAAAGAGTTTCACTTCTGGATCTCAGCCACAAAACTACGACACCATTTGTCAGTGGGATAGCTGGAGGAAGGGGAGAAAAATCTCAGAGCTGACCTAAAGCATAGCTAGGTATAAGCATGTCCCTAATATAACGCTTCATGCCTGCCTCTAAATATAGTAACTGTGTTGTTAATCTATGGACTTCCATATGTAGTTTCTTCCTTCATTTTTACCTTCTCTCTGTCTTGCATTAGGAATGATTTCAAGGTATTTGGTGAACACTAAGACAGTTCCCTGGTATGGGCATGATCTGATGGTCCTCAAGACCATCTTATTGCTCTATTTTACAGTGCCTGGTGTGACATCCAATTTTTACAAGCAGCTAAAAAAGTATGGGCATATCTCTACTAAGCTTCACAAACCACTTTTGGAGCTGGTAATAGGTGTTGATGTAGAAGAGATGTTTTTCTGTGGTTAAATTGGGTGGAAGCTCATTAGAATTCAGCAAGGCAGTGGAGATGGTGACTGCACGCTGAGGGATCGCAGCGCGTTTGTAACTATTGACACCTAGTGAAACCACAGAGGGTGTAACCTTTTACAACTACACAGTTTCGGTATTTGTATATAAGCAATTATTGCACTAATAATGAGTAGAGTTTGTCTATGCTATGCAGTTAGTCTTTCTGTACTGTACTAAGAAATTACTTTCAGAGATGAAGGGCAATGCTGAAGAAAACGTTTAGAAGCTTTTTTATTGTTGTATTTGCCTGTAGAACAAATGGATTTGTCTTCCCGTCTTTTTTTAACTGTCCCCATCTCTGTCTTATCTTGCTTCCATTCTCTTTAATATATTTTCTTGTCCTCAGGGGACCAGAAGTATTAAATTTAACTATGAAGGAGGCAGTTGAGGTCTGATATACTGACATTTACTACTGGCCATGCAGCATCAGCTAATTAACAGTTTGAATGCAGAAATTTCAGTACTTGGTTAAAAATAAGCGTTCGGAGAACATGACCCCATACTCTGGGGTAGCTGCTGTCACTGCCACCGGCTGCTCATCCTGCAGCTGCAGGCCAAGCCCCTGGTTCTGGCAGGGCATCATGCCTACCGTTGCCGCCATGTTACAAAGAACATGATCGCAACAAAGAGAAGGAAAAGGACATGAAATTTGGAACGTCCATTCATCAGTTCACCCTGGAAAGAAAAGCAACACAGAACAAGTGATAGGAACAAATAAAAGCTGGAAATTCTTTGTTCCTAGAAAGAAAGATATCCTCTAAAACTCCTACTTGGAGTTCTCAAACTTGTACCCACAAAAGTCACACCTTACTATAAAAAGCAAGAAGAGACAAAGAAATGATCTGGTTCATTTCCCCCTCCTGTAACCAAAGCAGAAAGAGTGGGGGTTTGCTACTAACTTTTTGTGTGTAACAGAGCCAGTAACATGCCAGCTTCCCACCTGGGCACAAGAAGCATGCCCTATGCCCACAGGGAAGCAAGCAGGCACAAGCTCTTGAAGCCCTTTTTACGTTCTGCTGAGTTTCCTGTCCGTATATTAAAATTCTGCACCTCTTGCAATATAAGGCATGCCAAGAAAACCTGGCCTCCATAGCTATAGCAATCAGGGAGCGTTAGAACTGAGCATAGGTGGTTTGGAAGAGTTTCAAAGCCGAGCGGGATCTTACGAGCAGGAACAAACACTTATTTCCTTCTACAGCAGAAGAGTCAAGTGCCAGAGATCCTCATAAGCAGACATCTACAGATAGGCTGTGGGAACCTCAAAGTAAGAAAATTACTTCTCGGCCTTTGCCCATCCCATATATGCAGCCACAGAGCTCAAGGCTCTGTGCCTTTCCTAGCATAAGGAACAGTTCCCGCTAGTGTCCCATGAGCATCTCAGGAGGCATTTTACATAAGTGATTAGCCATTAAAACAACGGACATTTAATAAATTAATGCACAGCAAAGTTAAGTTACCTAAACACAGTCATACAGAGTTAGCAGCAGAGGGGACATAAAAAACTAGAGACAAAAGGCCAGCCTCTTAGTGGAACTGTCAGTTGGCATTGCTTGCATATGAATGATAATCGATAACTGAATAAGAAGCATACTTTATTTCAGTCAACTTTTGACTTGAGAAAGGAGTCATGTGGGGATTAGAAAATGAACAAGGCTTTTTGATCTTTTTTTTTTTTTTTTTTCAGTAGGTATGTACAGATCAATGCCAGGATGTTATACTTTGATACCAGAGGAGAGAAGGGAGCAGATATTCTTCAAGAAATTAAGATTTTGGAAACCATCAGTTACAGTCAACAGTAGGGTAGCCACCCCAGGATCTACACTCTATGCCTTCTCTTATTTGCTCTCTCTCTTAAGTGTAAGGGACCTAATCCTTCAGACACCAATACAGAGAAAGTTGGGGAAAAAAAAAAAAAAATGCTCGGGCAGTTCAGGAAGCAACATAGAAGAAAACCACCCACCCACAATTAATGGTTTCCTGTAATATGACTGAAATACGTAGGCGGTATTCCTGCAACCACTTTAAAAGCATCAAATGTTGACAGGTAAGAATTTCTACTTAGAAGACAATTGTTTCCATAATCAGTAGAAGTTTAGGTTTTGGTTTTTTTTAAGTACTGTGATATGGCCAGACCACAGCAGCTCTATTTTGAATTGGGAAGATTAACCACATTTAAATCCAAGAGCCTAACCTAATTCAAGCAGTGTTTATCCCAGTGTAACACCTCTAATTTCAGTGGTATGAGTCATGATATACACTAATGTGCATTGAAAAAGCAACAGAACATTTTTGTAAACTGAAATCCTGGGCTGTCTTTCAGTGAAGTGTGTCTTCTTATGAACGACATTTGAGTTTACCGAACTAGGAAACTTGTGGTAAATTTCCAAAGATTCCGAGATACGTACATGCAAACACAAGAACAGGAAAAGGTTATAACTTCATTGCCAGAAGCTAGCTCTACAATTTGAAATTCCTGAAGTCTGTTAGCTTCTCGCTTTGTGCATTTCAGACATAAAATGGGGGTTAAACTCAAAAAAGGGCACAGGAAGATACCTTAGGGAAGAAATGCAGACCCTCCATTGACTGAAAGCAAAAATGTAACAAGAGTGACTAAATCCCACCAGACTCATAGGATATGGAAAAGTAACCAGATTTCATGACTTACTGTCCAATACTTAATGAAATACTTGAAGACTGTTGCAGCAATATACAAGCAATACAACAAAGAATAGGCTAAGAACAGTAGAAAGAATTTGTAGTTAGAAAATCCAATGCAGTTATTCACCCTAGAGAACAAAAGCAAAGTTGAAATCAGGATATGTACAGCACACACTTGTAACACAATGAGTACTACAATTCTTTTTTGGTCTTATTAAGCCTCTTGATTATATATATTTTGTCAATAAATAGCTCCCCTTAGTGGTCAAAATTAAATATAACTAAAGTCTCTTTGCTCTTCACTTGAAGACTTCTTGCTATGCCAAGTAAAAGGACAGTTCATGTTTTTGGAATCTGTTTTACAGTTGGTACCACTGGTAAATCTGTTACAGAGGCAGGCTCTAATTACGCAATGTCTGTTTCTTGTCTGCAAAGGTAATCAGATCTGGGATTTCTGTGTCACTTGATTCACTTGCAAAACTCAGGAGCCAGATTCACCACTGCTTGTTTGTTTACATACAAACCAAATAAACCCCAATTTGATTATAATTCTCCATGCACAGGACAATTCTAAAAAGCAACAAGGGAATGCAGAAAAAAATAGTAGGTGTTTGTCTCAAAACTGAGGTTTGAAAAATCCTCTACAGTTTAGGATTACCAGGGAGGTTCAGGTGGGGAAATGCTTGTGATGCTTCTGATTTCTGAAAGCTTGCTTTTTTTTTTTTAAAAAAAAAAAAAAAAAGAAGGAGTTTAAGAAATGTAGTGGCAGCAATTCTCAAAAAGTATAAAGCTTAATTCATCCACACACCATTCTACACAAACTGTCTCTGACCATGCACAGGTGGCAGGCACCATTTCAGAAACAATCTGCGTGCAAATATTATTATTGAAAGCGACTACCAACTGCATGCTGAAACGATTATGTACCCAAAATTAAAGGCTAAGCTGAAGTCCCTTTACAATTTGAATAATAGTTGAAGAGTGAATTAGCAGCTCGGTTTTAAATTATATCGAAATAAAAGCTTTTTTACACATAGTTTATGGAACAAACGTGAATGATCTGTCTTTCAAAATATCAAACGTTTCGGGCAATTTCAAAGTGTGATTATTTTATAAATTTCCCAACTTAAAGAGATGCATGGTTTGAAATGAAAGAGGTGTACAGAGGCTATCCTGTAGAAGAAAGGTATTTAAACAGCCTTTCTTTTCAGAAAACTACAAACCAGTATCTAGGACATACCATGGACAGTGATGATCCATTTTTAGCACGCATCTGCAAAAGGACAAAAAAGAAAAATGGAAGACCAGTTAATGGTTGATCAGTTACTTTTCACTATACGGCATGCTTTCTAGCAACTTAACGCTGATACACTTGTAGGTGTGGGAACTACAAACCCTTCCGGGCCACAAGTAGCAGAAATGCAAATGCTAATGCTGTCACACACGAACCTGTGCTGTTGACTGCAGCTGGAACAGAGGTACTTGGGTACCTTTATCTGTAACAAGACACATGAAGGACCAGCCCATTCACATAACTTAGCGGTGACTATAGTCACTTCTGTGAAAAACTGTCTGGTAACTTACATAGCACAAACGGTACAATGGTGACAACGATCAGGTTTTATTAGCTGGCATCTATCACAGAACCGAATACCTGAAATTAAAGACACATTAATACCAAATAATAGAAAAGTCTTTTTTTTTTCAGATGTTAGTTAGTATTCCCCTCATTTGCTAACTATTCATATTCCTTCCTCTATCACTTCAAAAGATGACGGCATTTGCCACCGATTTTTGCTCCCAGGTCATAATCAGCTAAGCAATGCTCATAGTTCTTCTGGAGACTTGCAGATGTGGGGAACAACCCTCACAGCAAAGCATACAGCCAGCTTAAAAGCGATAGATAAACCAAAATTGTACACTTCCCTCTGGCTTCCACATTTACTCAGACTTTACATATGTTCCATTTTGATAATTGCCTATAGAGCAGTTCTTTACTTCAGAATTCATTGGCTTGTCTGACAGAAATGAACAGGTCAGAGCCTCTAATACGAATACGATTTCTTTTACGCTTTGAAAGCAGTGCAGTATGCATTTAATCACGGAACAAGGTCCAGAAATCTGTTCACAGAATTATGCCCTGCATCTCTAAGCTAGACTCCATTTTAAGTAACAATGACTACAGATTTTGTCATTCTATTACTATTACTAAATGCAGACAACACAAGTAGGCGTTTGAACTGTAAATACCCTGTAAAGGGTAACATACTGCTTCTCAAAGGCAGCACCTGGTACTCCACTCCTTGAAGATCAATGGAAGAGTTCAAGGCTTTTTTGTTTTCCCAAACACAAAACATGAGAGAAAAGGCATTAAAATTAGTCGTACAAGAGTTACTCAGTGCATGCAGTGGCATTAGGAACGCCCTGTTGGTCAGCAGTATCATCGGGGCTGCCAGCACATGCTACTTTTGCCTGCTTGATTAGATTGAGAGAAACAAAGCTCTCTGCTTAGCTGACCTCCATTCCCCGTTCTCGTGTACACCGGCAACTTCCTTGCAATTTCGGCAAGAATTTGCCTCTGCACCTCCGGCCTTTCTTCATTTTCATAGCGTTCTTTGTCAGCATAGGACATATGGTACTAGAAGCAGAAGTCATGAGAGGAGCAATTACCCACGGGTAGCAGAGATAATATTTCAAGTACAGGCAAGCCTGGAAATGTTTTTACCTCCCACTCCTTCTAATGAGCTTAATCTAACGTGAAAACATGTTTGTTAAGAAGACAAAGAGAGATAGTAAGTGCTGGACAGCCAGAATACCATGTGATACATCAATAAGAAACACAAAAGTGAAAACAACATACTGGAGTTGCTACTACTGCTGCCTTAGATTACTATTTTTCATGAATAACATTGCTAACCATGATGAGGACACTTCAGGCACTTCCCTTGTGAGCAAGAACCTCTCTCCAGCCACAATTTTATATTTCTAAAACTGGGATTAGTTGTTATTTATAAACTTACATTCTTGTAATTAGGATCAGGTTATGACCATATATATTTGGAGTGCCACACAGACATCATCCTTGTTGTCTACTTTTGTCACAGAGAATCCCCATTTCTCTTTATCATAGTGTGTTGTTACAATTTACTGCTCAGGCATTGATCCTTGGTCCAGCACATACCTGGAAAAAATCGGACATGCTGTGGATTCATTATAGATTTGATCTACTCGCGGGGCAGTAAATCTGGTGACCCAGTTGAGGCTGGACACCTCTGCTACGTGCGCCAGGCTAAAGAACAGCAGAGATGCGGTAGATGGTTCTGGATGTCCCACAGTCCAAACGTAGCCGCTGCTTTGGCCAGCAGCTCCTGGATGACGACGGCAGAGTCAGACGAGCTGGACCCTTTGTTACCAGGTGGAAACTCAAAGGTTGTTTAGCATTACCATCTTTCATGTTACGCTGTTGTCTCTGTTTGAGGCGGTCTGTGTGAAAACAGAAGGAAGTCAAGTCCCGTTTCTTGCTGATGGAATTGTTACTTATGATTCTCATGAATTATTTCATTTCTTTAGGAAACATTAAGCTCCTTGTGCCCGGAGGCACCTTATGCTTTATGCTCGTGCTCCAAGTACAGAGGATGCTCCAGCAGTGAGCAGAGGTTACAGAGCGCAGAGCTGATGAAAATGGTTGTTCTTAACGCAGACAGGGCAGCAATGTAACACGGCCACATAGGTCTTGCCATCCCAATTGCTGCTTGGCCAATCTTCAAAAATAAATCCAACCTTAGAGAAATATGTAAAGGTAAATTCATCTTGCCAGCAAGAGTGTTCTCTAAAATGAATGTTCATGAAAACACTCGCTGCCTTTGAACCTAAACAACCTTAAACTATTTTCCTGAAGCACCAACAGCTTGGTAAGTTCTGTGACTTAGCTTGCAATTCACCTCTGCACCAGCCTACAGAATCGTTAAAGTTTAGCTCTCACCTCTTTTAAGCCCCATCTAATTATGCAACTTAACTACAGCGAGAACAAGAGTTTTGCTTACTATTGCAACGGTCTCGTCATCGCGTTTTGATGTGGGGAGAGAGAAGGAAAAGGCTATTTTGTTTAAAGTTCAAGCATTTCTACGGGGCTTGACTGATGTGGAAAAGACAGAGCCCTCTCCGATATACCTGAAGCCAAATACCTTTTTCTCATGTGTCTTGGCTGTGCTCACATCTACCTGAACAGAAAGGTATAAATCTCGGAGTTTTTCCTACCCGTTGTTCTTCAGGACCAGTTCCTGAACTGCAAGAAACACAGTTTCATTAATGTGCATTAACCAATGACTTTTCCGTTACCACTGCTGTCTCCAGTCAAAGAATCATTTATGGAAAACAAGGGCAGAGGGAGCAGCGTGCTTTGGCAGCTTTAAGATTATGCGTCCAAAGCTTTATACCCTGTCTTATATTTTTACGCTGAAGTATCATGAGATATTACCATATTTTTCATTATTATTTGTGGCACTAAATACTGCAGCACACAGTGCCAGATGGCTAATATTCAGAATAAAAATAATGCAAGGCCAATCTTAGAAAGACTCAATGCGAATGTAACAGCATGTATTCTACAGCCAATACATTACTGGGCAAAAATACAAAGCGCCAGAACAGACTGAGATGAAATAACCAAAATACATGACAGATTATTTAAGAAAAAAGAACAGGAAAAACCTACCAAAATTAATAGTTGGGTTTAATAGGATTAAGAGTTCATATTTTTCTAGAGTCCCTATCTTCAAATCAGTATTGTGCCTTTTGGCACATATTCTACTTGCCAAAATTTATTTTATATCTCTGAGTGAGGGGTTCTATCCCCCCCACCTCCATTGTCCTGTTTTCCCATTTTTAAATTTTTTTGCATTAATATCTTCCCATTAATTTTCCCTCTTTCTTCATATACTTTGGTGAAGCATTCTCCTTGTGTTCATAGCCTTCCAATACTGTTGATTGTAAATGATGATTGAGTATTGTCACTTTCCTTTATCCTCTAGCCTGACTCCTGAATTCATTTTGATTTCCACAGCTCTAGGGGACACTTTCATTTATTCTGATGCCTGCCATAACTGGAATTGTCAACGTTACCATACGAAATAGAGGTTTCAGTCTCCCCTTGGCATACTGATTATCTGGCATTCAGTGTTGATTCTTTCCATTTTGTAGGAATGTTTAATAATTATAAATCTTAGTTCTATAAATAGTCTTTATGAAATTGTACTCTGCTTTTTTCAGCTGGAAGAAATAAGTACTTGTTGCTGTAAGTGAAGTTCGTTAGAATGTTACAATCATATTAAACACCTTTAATGAGAAAGAACTTAAGAACTTCAATGAACTCTAGGTAAGGTATTATTTTGCCTCCGTGTGCTGGGGCTTACATTTCTTCTGCTGAGCTGCTTCTGTAAACTTTTCTCGCTGACAGCTCTGGAGCATGCATTGATTTCTGTCTCCAAGGAGATCCTTTGCTTCTACAGCTAAATCTGCAGAGACACAGACTTTCTTTTTTTTTTTTTTTTTTTTTTTTTTGTGGCAAGCTACTTTAAGCAGTGTAAGTTTATAAAACTCGTCTGTTGGCTTTCTGTGTCTATAGCGTGAGCTTTGTTCTCCTGGTTAGGTCACTCTGAGAGAAGGGGATGTCATGTTTCTGACCACTATAGGTAGGTATATGGCCTCTTTTTCTTTCTGTGTCTCTCTCAGGGTTTGTGCAGTGCCTTGTACAGGTATCAATAACCTGGTACCATGTGAATAAACTGGTCTCAAAAGGAGGAAGGGAAGATGGGAACTGGAAGGAAGACTGAAATAGTAGGGGGGAGGAAATAAAACCGGTGGCATTGGAGAGTTGTTAAAGAAAGAACAGCAGGTAAAGGCAAACTTTGCAGGGAAAATATTAATATCAAATATATTAAGTAAGTACCTTATTAGCCTTAAAAGTGTATAAAATTAAAATGATATGCATTAGCACAGAAAATGGGAATTCTAAAGCTGATTTTTTGCTCAGTTCATGATAATGGAATATTAAAATTACTAATTATAACATTTTCCACCAAATACCACGTGGCCATTTGATATTGTAAGTATATACACATATATGTAATGCCAGATTTTTCGGTGCCGGTAATTTTCTCACGTCTTAGCCATTTTAATTCTAAATGTCCTAAATGAGGAGATACCAACTATCCTATCACATTTCCATTGTGACAATGACTTGCCAGGTATTTATCTTTAGCTTTCCCGTATTTAATGGGATCCCATTACTTCCAGCACTCCTTCCGTCTGTCAGCTTTAATAAATTCTCACCCTTCTTAAATGTTTACAGCATGGGCTATAGCCTCCCCTTAGTTATCTGTAAACTAAGCTGCTAGCATTTCGCGCTTTTAATCCCTTTTTCAGAATTAATCGCCTCCTCTCCACCAGTCTGCTGATGTGTTTTTTCAGTGTTAGGTGAATGACAGAACGTCATTTTCGATATTCCATCAGAACACTAAACATTCCTCTTTGTATTTCATGAGAGGAATATGTTTATTTCTTATGCCGTTGGGGCTTGCTTCAGAACTTTGAAACTACCTTAGTCAAAAAATTAGCGTTGGTCTGTACTAAAGAGAGTATGAACTGAATGATCAACTGTGTTTTTTCCATCGTCAATTTGAGGGTCTTATCGGAAGTATGTAACAGCTTCTATCACTGACGCAGCGTACAGGCATATTGGAGCCGGCTCTTCTCTCCCTGTTTAACGAAGACGAGACCGTAATAATACAGTTGTCTCAGAATGGTGTTGTGAGGTTTAACAATACGTGTTTGTCGAGTGATTTTTTTTTAAGCCTCCATTAGCGAGACACCAGAGCTGCATCAAATATACCGTGCTACCGCAAGTCAGGGTTCTTTTATCCACGCGCAGGATATTCCGTGTAGCGCACATCCAAAGAGCTTGACAGGGTGGAAATACTGGACACGTATCACACGGCTGACAGCCTGTGCTGCAGGTCGGATCGATCCAGATTGCACTGTATCTGCATACATGTACAGTTATATATGTAGGCTGTGTCGGTAATGTATGTGGAAACATTGCAGAAACATTTGAAATCACTCAAAAGATGCTGCAGTGTTGGCCAGCCTGTCTGTCCAGGCTATCCCCGACAAAGTGTTGCAATTACCATGTTTTGTCGTGTCAAACTTAAGTGCTGAAAAGGGCATACCGAAGGAAGTGGATGTATGGAAGGCCATAAGCTTAGTATTTCTGTTTATCCTTCTGAACGATGCCACTGGGCGGCACTGTTCAGACCAAGCTCTGCCAAATGGAATTATGATGAAGAATTAGATTAGTGACAGAGAAATGTCGCCTCTGTCGTTTGAAGTGAATCCTGGTCAGAAGCAAAGTTGTGCATCACAGCGCAGGCTACAGAAAGCCTTCCTCATTAAAAATCAGCTTTAAGCCAATTGTCCTCTTGCTCTCCGTCTGTCTGTCTGCCTTTCTCCCCCGCAAATGAGCTTACAACTCTCCCCCAAGGCAAGAGCGTCAGTAGTCAAGCTTTGGTAGCTTTGAAGAAATCTTTATGTGATTAGAAATGCCACACAGAGTTATAGCTTCCTCACGGCTATGCATGCCAATCCGATAGGAGTATATAGGCCGTTATAAGTGTGGTCCATGGCATACCTCTGTCATCCTAAATTGGTGTTTAATTAGGAACCATACTATTGCTGCATTATTCTGGTCTCAAAGGAACGATGGCTGAGCCGTGAGCTGTGCTAGCTGACGGAGTTCTCTGAGGTAGCTCACAGCTTAACCCCGGGAAGGGTGTGGAATACAGAACTCGGTCCGTGCGGAGATGTGCCGTGCCACCAGCCGTCTAGATTACACCTCGCCCTCCGGCCAGCGCTCCCCTCGCGGCTCGGCGGGCCGAGGCCTGTCTGCGCCCCAGCCGAGGAAACCGCCGGGGCAGCTGCTGCGCCGCGTCCCCGAAACCAGCGCCAGCTCGGGCCCCCTCTTCGCCTCTGACAGCGGCATCGCTGTCCGGCTGCGTGTGGAGAAAGCGTGAGATCGCTAACCGGCTCTGCTGAACGGGAGAGACTTTGCAAAGTACCGCCGTACTAATGGAGCTGCTGACCAGTACGAGCGATGCTTGCCGTTGGCGTGGTTTGGCCTTGAGGACCCCCATATTTCAGCAGTCCGGTTTCTCAAAAAGGACGCCTGTATCTCTGCAGTCGGACCAAAAATCCTCTTGAGGAGGTGGCAGCTCGGGAAGGGCTCGGCCGCTCCCCAGCTCGGCGGGGAAGCTCCCGTCCCCCTCGGGCCGCCATGACGGGACTGAGGGCGGCCTCGGCGGCGGGAGGGCGGCGAGGGCTCTCCGCAGCGGGAGCGCGCGCTCGGCGCTGCCATGGCGACGCGCCCCGCCCTTTCCCGGGGAGGCGGGGCCGGGAGCGGGGCTCCGCCCCCCTCCGCTCCTCCCAGCGAGTCCGCCGGCGTCCCACAATCCTCTCCTCCCGTGCCTTCCCGTCATGGCGCTGCTCAGCCTGGCGGCTGCCTCCTCCCGCAAGCGGCGGCTGCTCGCCATCGCCCTGCTGCGGCCTCCTGCCGCCGCCTCCGCCTGCGCCCACGGCTGGCTTGCGGGGAGCGGGCGGCAGCGGGCCCGCGCGGCCCCGGGGAGCGGCCAGGTGCGTTGCCGGGGGGGTGGGGGGCTGAGGAGGGACGCGGGGCCCCGCCATGCTGCTCCCGTGAGCTCTGAGGGGACGGCCCGGTCCGCCCTTACTTTGCCCGGTTGTCAGCGCTCGCCGGCCGGCGAGGGCCCGGGGGTGCGGGCCGGGGCCGCCGACTCTCTCCCGGAGGCCGCCCCGGCGGGGGGAGCCCCTTGCAGTGGGGCTGGGGTGGGGGGGGGGGTCCCGGCGTGGTGGCGGCTCCGCAGCGTGAGGGGAGAGCGGTGTGGTCGTGAGGGGTAAAGTCCTGGGCGAGTTTTTGGTCCCGGACAACTTGAGGCTGGAGCTCTGCCTCCGTTTGTGGTGGTGTGTCGGTGAGCGTTCCGCCTGCTCGCCGAGCGTCTTTTTGTGGACAGGCGTTAAGAGCGGTGCCGCTGGACGGGTGCTAAACTTTCGTGTAGGGAGTAACTGACGCTGACAGCTAATTTTGCTCTTATGTAGGGAAAGGAAATTGGACTTGGAAACGCTTCTGTCAGCGGCGAAGGCTGTAACGCGTTCCAGTGAATGGTTTTTTGGTTACAAGTCAAGAATTGAGCACATACTTCAGATTGAATGAGTCCAGCTTTCAGTAATTCACATGCATTTTTCAAAGGGCAGTGAAGGAAGTGTATCTCAAACATGGAGTGAATGAACTTCCCGTAAACTCTCAGATAGCTATTATTTCTGTTCAATAATAACCTTGTTTTCTCCCCCCCCCCCCCCCCCCGAGTACCGCTGCTTATGACTAGCTTTTCATTGTCACCCGCCTTGATTAGTTGCCCCTGACAGGGAGAATTCTGTCATGGACACAGTCAAGTTCATATTACTTAGTAGTGGAGACAAGCAGGACTGAAGTAGTAAATTGGGGAGGGGGAGTTAGTTTTGAAACTTGTGCAAGACAAGAAGCTGAGAGTTGAAGTGGATGCAGACCAAATAATTTTCCCATGTATTTATTTGGATGTGTTAAAACATATCTGGGTACTCAGTATTGTCCACTGTTCCTGGAGACGTATTTCAGATGTTAGTAAATAAACAACAATGTTATCATGGTAATGTATAGGAGTATTAACTATAATTCTTTTTTCCTTTTGAATGTTCTTATTTTTGTGTGGGAAATGCCAATCCTTGCTGATAAGTTTTAATTGCTACATGTTGATAAGTGTTGATTTGAGCTAGATTTTTCTGAACTAGAAAGCTAAGGCTATGTCTGTAGTGTAAATATATATATATATATGTATTCCTCTCTTTGGCCTTTTAGTTTCTAGGTGTGTCTGTGTTAGAAAGTGGTCAATTATGCATTTCTCTTTCAGTCTGGTGATTAATTTTTACTTCACTTCTGCATCAAGCTCTGTTTGGATAAAAATTAGAATTCATTAAATGCACAAGCAAGATCTTACATTTTGTTAAGTAAAAACTTTTTGCCGCATTGTAACAAACAGGCAACATGTTTTATGTAACTGTGTTGTGCAAATTTACTTGATTATTATCTAGCAGGAGGCTCAAACTTAGTGTTCTGGAGGTTTTGGTTATAATGTCCTTCAAAATTTTGGGACTAATTGACTTGATTTTTTTTTTTTAAACATTTAATTAAATTTGCTGACAGAGGAAAATGCACTGTCCGGTGATTTCAGTTTCCTTTTTTTTTCCCTTCTCATTTTGCAGCTAGTTCAAGAAATGTTGTGCCTGCACCAACAGAAGTCACTGTTGGAAGTTGGTGAGGCACTGCAGCAGGTTGTATTTCAGAGTGATTAGCCACTGATTTTTATAAATTAGGTAATTCAGCATTTAAAAAATCTTCCAGGAGCAAGTATGTGCATGTTATTTTAGTTTCAGTTATTTAATTGTTTTGCTATGTTTATAGGTAATGAGGACTATAAATATTTTTAATGGGCATATTCTGAAAGCTTTTCTAGATATTAAAAAAATTTGAAGAAACACACCTGGTTTTGCATTTAAAACAACTTAAACTTGTTTGCTCTGGTCCTATGCTGCATACTTCAGTCATCTGGGAATAAGGTTTAATGAAAGTAGTGTTTTATAGCATGTGTTCTCGTGAAAGCCTCCAGGCTACTGTGTGATGACACATCTTAGTATATGTACTTTAGTGTGTGGGAAAGCTCTTACATTTTTATTGTTATATTCTAGGTATCAAATATGGGTTAGATTTTGCACTAGCTTGTTGAATATAACCAAGGGCAGTAAATGTGAAATAAATGCCTGTGATCCTGCCTCTGAATCTCACATGGGATGGGAGACTGGCAGGGCCCAACCACTTGTGAAATCCAGAGAGTTGGCTTTAATGGCATGTCTTCCCCGAAGTGCTCTTAAATAATAAGGGCCTTTCCAGGAGAGCGTACTGAACGTGACCTGGTTATACCAGCAATGTGGTGCTTCTCACTGCTGTGGTAAAATCACTTTAGTGAGTAAAATCAACTGTACAACCACAGTTCTGCTTTTATTGATATAACTACACAAATAGCAGAGGTGAGTGACAGCATAGCTGTGTCAGTCAAGAGTTGGGCCTTTTACAGGCATAGGCTGGTAAATGGTATAGGCATAGCTTGACTCCTGAGAAAAAAATGTGATTAAAGGAAGGAAGAAGCTCTGGTGAAGCATGACCATAAAAGCAAAGTTACTAACCATTCTTTTCGAAGAAGATGATTTCAAACACTTGCCTGTCATCCATCCTTCTACTCTGTGTCTGTGCAGTACTTGATCCCCCCATCTTCATTGTTTCATGTCAGTTGTAAGCTTTTTTTAATTGTAATACAATGTCTGTGTTTTCTGTGGCACTTAGTACAATGAGAGTCAAATATAGTAGATTTGTTTGGGTGCTGTTGCATTACAGATCCATGTCTGTCTTCCCTCACACTTACGTTTTTCAGTAGTTTTGATTAGAGTCTTGCTTTCTGAGTAATAAGACATGTAACATTTGTATCCTGGAAGGGAAAAACAGGTGTCATAAATATTGCAGAACTGTGATCAGACTCCATTTCTTGATATTGAGATCAGTTTGTATTTCCATTAATGTAGCTCCTTCAGTTCACCCTCCTGCAGTTGGAGTAGGCAGGTGTTCATCATATCAAAACTTGTGTTTTAAATTTAGGATCTCTGCTGGGTAGTAATGCAGAGAATGGGCATGGTGGTTGTGGCCTGCTTGGTAAACTTCGAAAAGTAACCAAACAAAGACTGTATTTTTTTTCTAGGAAGCTTAGGGTGTTTTTGTAGAACAGTTTGCCTGCATCCAAAATAAAAGCAATGACAAATTCTGTTCGATCTATAACTTTAACGGGAGGAAAATAGCATTTGACTGAAAAGGTCCAACAGCCTTTAACTAAGGATAATTATTTTACTAGGAATCTGTATAAGTCAAGAAATACACTGAGGGGTGTCTTTCAGAGAGGGCTTTGGCAGTTGTAGAAAGCAGGGCTTTGTAAGTTATTGTAAGTGTAACGGTAAAAAAATGGAAGAGAATTTTTTTTTTTCCCTTGCATTATCTTGCCCTTCCAGCTGCCACATGATATGATAAAGAGTGTGGTGTTCTGCATAATTTAATAACATCTGTTGCTCTGGAAGTGGTTGTAAAAGAAGTTTCAGGTATTTTCATTATTTTTTTTGTATTTTGCCTTTTTTTAACCTGAAGCCTGGTCTGTTCTGTAAAACTATACTGACGTTTGTTGTCCAGATGTCATTTCACATGTCCCTGTGCGTTGCTAAAGTCTCTTCTCTAGACTTTGGTGGTATAGTTGAACAGCTTGATACATGGGAACTGTTAATCAACAGTCTCTGTTAGTCAACAGTCCTTACTGACAGATACATGTTTTGTCATGAAGTATTTGAAATTCCTTGAATTTTCAAAATCCCTTTATAGAGGAAGTATTGCTGCTGCGCAGATCAGCAATCCCATACATCTATAGAAATGGACATCTAATAGTACTGAAAATTGTTGTGAGGAAGGATATATAATGAAGTAGAACAGATGGAGATACAGGGACTTGATCTGAAAATCATTTGGGGAATATGGGGGGGCATGGGGTAAGCAACACTCCCTGTAGAAAGGGATGCTGTGGTGTACATTGAGGTTCCTGCTGCGATGCTGTGTGGGTTTTCCGTTCTGGCATTGAGACGTGTTTTACCAAAACAAGCCAAATGTGAGGGTGTATTAGTAAGATGTTATGAGGGGAAACTCCTTAAGGTATCTTTTTGTTAACCTTCTTGGTTTCATTTGCTCTGGGTATGTGTACAGAGCAATTGCATGTTGGCCATTGTTAAACATAACTGCAGTTAAGTTTATATTGTTCATATTGGTAACAGTTTAGTCTATATTTATACCAGAATGTTTTCACCTTTTCTCTCATCTTCCTCTGCTCTTTCCTATTAATCTTTTCTTTTCTTGCCTTGCAAACTCAGCAAAATTGGCAGTGGGACTTGTGTACTGCACAGGTACTTGAATCTTACCTTCAGTTATCTTTTCTATTACAGTTAGTTTAGAAAAAACATCCCCATTAGATTAGTGCAGTACGTCTGGAATAGTACATAACACACTTAAGAGAGAAGCTTGTAAGTGTAGATTTGACCTTGTGCAAATGTGTTTAATCCCTGTTGTTTGCGTTTATAGTATTTAAACTACTGCCAACAGTCATGACACTTCAGCGATATGACTTTTATGTGCAATCAGTACTAGACATCTGTTTCATCCTTTAGAGTGTATAGAATCATATCCAAAAATATGTTAAAAGAACATAATGGTGCAGAGTCAGGCATTCAAAAGTTAGGAAATGCCAGAATTAAAAGTTCCCTGCATAATTTCTTAAATTCAGAAATAAGCAGGACTCGCTCCTGCTCCTTTAAAGCAATAACCTGCTACTTTTACCTGTTGCAGTAAGGTTCAAGTATGCCTTTCCTTTGTAGTCTTAAATCTATTGGGCAAGAGTTGTAGTGAGGGAGAGTGGAGTCCCAAGTCTGCCTGCAGGATGTGTGGAGAGTGACAGGGTAAGCTTGAGTCCCACTTAGTTGGGCAGCTAATAATACTATGATGGCCGGAGGACTTACCAGTGAAGTAAATTGTTCACCTTGTTTAATTCTTTATTTCTTTGCTGAGCCTTGGGTTTTAGCAGGAGATTGGGAGAGGATTGAAACCTCCTGTCTTCCAGGCTCAAGACTGAAAATAAGAACAAGTTTTCCTGTGTACCTTGTGCAAATCTTTTCATCTTTTTTCTGTATTCATCTCTTAACCCCATGACAGTTTATAACTTCAGTCAAGTATCATCTGATGCAGTAATTCAGACTACATCTGCTGGTGTTTCAATAGAGGTTGTTTCTGTAATGTTTGTCTCATAAGTTAGTCAGAAGAGAACTTTGCAAACTTTGGCATCAAAGGATATGAATTATTAGTAAAATATTTTTATGATGTCCTATGAGTACCCTCTAGAAGAACAGTAATTAGCTTCTTTCCAATAGCTGTTGGAGCATCAGTTGCGGAGTCCCATGTACTAGGAGTATACAACAACAACAGAAAAAAAAATGCATTCAGAGTTAAATACCTGAATTTCAATTCTTACAGTACTCAAGATTTTTTCTTGCAAGGCCAAGCAGGAGAGAACGGTACTGCTCAGGAGAGGTTCCAGCTGTGTTGCCTTAAGAGAAGCCAAAGCGTAGTTGTGAGCAGTGGTTCATCAGCCCCTAAACTTCTCTTTGGCATGGTGTCTTAACAGTCTTTTATCAGCATCATGTGTTTAAAGAAGTATAAATGCTGGCATAAAGGTACTGAGGTTTTC